>NC_142747.1:14497086-14767086 GCF_051943395.1 Hippocampus bargibanti
TATCAGTGGCTAGAGAGGGCTGGCCTAAAGGACAGCACAGAGGCACTCATCCTGGCTGCCCAAGAGCAGGCCCTGAACACCAGAGCCATAGAGGCAGGGATATACCACACCAGACAAGACCCAAGGTGTAGGTTGTGCAAAGAGGCACCTGAGACAATCCAACACGTAACTGCAGGGTGTAAGATGCTGGCAGGGAAAGCCTACATGGAGCGCCATAACCAGGTGGCTGGCATAGTCTACCGAAACATCTGTGTGGAGTATGGACTGGAAACCCCAAGGTCAAAATGGGAAACACCTCCCAAGGTGGTGGAGAATGACCGAGCAAAAATCCTGTGGGACTTCCAGATACAGACTGACAAGATGGTAATGGCCAACCAACCAGATATCGTGGTCATAGATAAAGGGGAAAGAAAAGCCGTTGTCGTGGATGTAGCGGTCCCGAGTGATGGGAACATCAGAAAGAAGGAACATGAGAAAATCGAGAAATACCAAGGGCTCAGAGAGGAGCTGGAGAGAGCCTGGAAGGTAAAGGTGACAGTCGTGCCTGTGGTGGTCGGAGCACTTGGGGCAGTGACCCCCAAACTCGACGAGTTGCAACAGATCGGATATCTCGGTCCAGAAAAGCGCAGTGCTGGGAACAGCACGGATACTGCGCAGAACCCTCAAGCTTCCTGGCCTCTGGTAGAGGACCCGAGCTGAAATGGGGACAGACACCACCCATGGTGGGTGAGACGAGGATTTTTTTTTTTATATACAGTAAAGTCTCGTTATATCGATATTCAAGGGAGCCCGAAAAAATATCGATATAACCGGGACTATCGATATATCCGATATCGATATAACGAGACTTTACTGTATATATATATATATATATATATATATATATATATATATATATATATGTGTATATATATATATATATATATATATATATAGTGTATGTATATATATATATATATATATATATATATATATATATATATATATATATATATATATATATATAGTGTATGTACATGTGTATATAGTGTATGTACATGTGTATAGATAGATAGATAGATAGATATGTGGATGGATCGAGAAAAATATACATCAAATTGTCAAAATAATCAAAATTAATGCGACTTACATCCAATATGTTTATTTTATTTATAATCATAACATTTCAATCTGGAAAAAGATCTGTGTCCAAAAAAGTATATCTCAATATTTTGTTCAGATAATGTTATAATGGTACACAAGATAAACGTGAGAATCTTGCAAACTTTCCCTTTTTTTGTCGTCATCGGCCCTAATGCTCTTCTGTAGGTCCAAGAAAATCATACACATTAATTTAAAAAGTATTTTGTGGACTAATAAGTCAATTTTTATGCAATCAGTTATCAAATTAAGAAAAAAATACATTTAGTTCAATAAAATAATGTATTTCAAGAGAATACTTACTATAAATCTACTACTAATACTATCAATCCATTTACACCGAGCGTGTTCATATGAACACAGATAAATTCATTTTTAAATGCAATAATGTTATTTATTGCCACATTAATTATTGATTATAATAGTATAATTGTTAATTATATGATCCGTTTAAACCTACTTGATACTCTGTTTTAATTTTATTTTGATTTTTTTTAAATGAATTTACTGTATATGTGTTCGCATGAACGCGTTTGGCGTAAATAGGTTAAGGATGTAAAACTTAAAAAAACGTTTTTACCGAAATAAAGTCAAATTATCAGAATAAAAGTGTCAAGAGAAGCCACACTACTTTTTTCACATCCCGAATTGTGAACCCAAAACCCTCCTTGTTCCTCGAGAACCATATCGTGCCTGTGATTGATCCCTCTTAACAGCAACACACCTGATTGAAACAATCAGCTCATCAGCAAGCCTGCAACGTTCACAATTGATTGAATCAGGTGTGTTGGGTGAGAGCTCGAAAAACAGGAAGTATAGCGCTCTCAAAGAATCAGAGTTCCCTCCTCCTGCTGTAGATTATTGATCTTTATTCATGTTGTTGCACCAAGGTCGACACTTCTCATGTTGTGTTGTTTAAGAATTTAGATGGAATCCTCATGGCCACAGCTTGATTGATAAATAAAGCCCCCCTGCATGCTTTCTCGTCCCGTCTGTACTTAACAACCCACATTCGCAGCTGCGAAAGAGATTTAAATGTCAATCGCCGTCATGGCAGTACGCTGGAGTCATGTTATAATCTTGAAATCCGGTTAAATCCCTGGAAATATCCTCGATGCTGTGCATCTTGCGCATACGCAATTAGACATACTCTGCGCAGCAGTTCATTGTGTGTGATGTTTTCAACTTGTACACCCAAACATTTGTCGCAGAAGTGACGTACCCGCCCGCCCCAAAAAATGTTTTGAAAATAAGACCCTCCTGCTTTATCCTCTTACCGAGCACCAGTGCCATTTGAACCCTCCCAGTATGCGCGTTGTCACCAAGCAGGCCTCTTCTTATGGTCACCATGGTGCTGCATCACTGTTGCTATGGTTTCCTTATCGCCAGGATATGGCTCACAGCAGGCCTGTCTTATTTCATGTGTGTTGCTGATGTCGCTGATTTAACCCAGGAGTGGTTCCTCTTTTTCTTTAAGGGACAACCGACATCTCCGGACAAGTTGTGTCCATAATTTGTAAAATGGCTTCAAATTACTTTTAATGAGCGTATTTTACAAAGATTCCACCGCATATAGCTATATTTTACGTTTTAAGACTCGCGCTGAATATTCCGGAAGTCTTGACTTTGAGTTGGTGACGAGTCCGTACATGACGTCATTGAAGGAACGCCCCAGACCGAAAAAAAAGGAAACATTGTAGCAGTCCTTCCATTACGTCGATACATTTTATTGTGCACCAAAAAGAGCCGGAAGAGGGCGACCAAGCTCCGTATAAGGAATTTATCAGCCTGTGGGAATGGGCTTATTAATTCCTCACAGGGAGCTTGGTCGCCATTTTCTGCCTCTTTTCTGGGACGCTACATTGCAGTCCAGATGCCTCAAAATGACACGTAAGGACTTCTTTAATCACATGCAAACATGCATGTTTTCCTCTTCAGCACTATTTGAATGATATTCATAACTGTATGTGTAACAAGAAAGCATATTCTCTGAATCTGAAGCCATTGTTTTGATTCTCCAGCAATGCAAGACGTCTTGCCGTGACGTCACGACCTGGGGGCGGGACTTTCTGAAAATTCCCAATTCGCAGCTAAATTTTTTTGCAGATTTTGGACACTTTAAGTCATTTTCTTTGTGTTTTGCATTTGAATAAAAATATCATACTGCGTGTTTTGGGTATTTTAGATGCTATAAAACGTTTTTATGATGTCAGTTAAGAAACAAAAAAGTGACGTTGGTTGACCTTTAAGCTGAAGGATACAAATCGAAAAAAATGGGTCGAGACCATTCTTAATAGTTCTTCACCCAACTGCTTTAAATTATGGCATTATTTCACACTATATCAAACATATTTAATAATTCCCACCAAGCTGAGCCCATTTTGGCTGTGGAGAATATAGCACCGTGGTTCCTTTTTCTCCACCTCTCAGTTGATATTACACATCATTTTGAGCCATATCTACTGTCTCTGGGTCAACAAGGATTAAAGACATACTATTCCTTTGGACACAAAAATCAATTCAGTATTGATTTATGAATTTTCTGTGTACCCCATTTTGTTTTAGGTTGGAATGGACATACAACAGCGAATCCGGGGAATGTCCATTTTCCAACTAGAAAGTTGGTGGTTCAATCACTGACCATTTTTAAGTGTGTCCGAGCAAGATACAAATCACAGTTCATGTGATACTGCTGTCATCCGTCGGTAAATGGGGTAATGGTGTGTTAAGCGCTATTCAAGTGACAACTGATTTGCTATTTACGTATCTTCTTCTTTTCCTTTCAGATCTTCCCTTCAGGGGTCACCACAGCGAATCAGTGTCCTCCATCTAACCCGGTTTTGTGACTCCTTTTCTTTCAACCCAGCTACCTTCATGTCCTCTTTGACAACATCCATAAACCTCCTCTTAGATCTTCCTTTCGGTCTCCTGCCTGGCAGTTCAAGGCTCAGCATCCTTCCGATGGGTATGGGTACATATAGGTGAGTAAATTTGCGTTGTAGAGAGGTCACAGGAGGTCAAAGCCGTCTGGAAAGATGATCACTGTTCTCCATGGAATGTAAGGTCAACGTGTCAGACACATTTTATTCAGAGGTGGCTTGAGATGTTAAAATGAATTTTTGACGCTGATTTCAAAATGTCTTCTTTTTTTGTAGCACTCAGCTTTTTTTAATGTATTTTCAGGTTTTTTGTTCTTAAATTTGACCTGTAAAAGCTTAATAATTTACACCTGTTCCTGAACGTATAAGTAATTAATAACGGTTAACATTGTCATGTAAAATATTTAGATTAAAATATATTTTCCGGTGTATAAGGTGCACGTGAGTATAAGGCACACCCTCAATAAATGGTGTATTTTCAAACTTTTTTTCATATATAAGGTGCAGCGGACTATAAGGCACACTTTCAATGAATTTTCTTCCCCAAATATAATATACAAATACTGTGAATAAGTTTTCTAAATATAAGAAACACCGCATTATAAGGCGCTATCATAGAGGCTGCAGTTACACACTGCTTCTTCTGAAGGGGGAAATTACCTCAGTGGCTGCTGACAGTAGTTGCGAGACTTTCGAGTTTCTGTTCATGGAAGATTTAATTTGCAGAACAAATGTGGAAGGAAGTTGACAGATGTACACTCTACATTTTATTCTTTTTCAGAATCAGAAAGCCTCTGATCGTACCACAATGGGGACATTTCTTGGCAGCTGAGTCAATATCACCAGTTATATTCAGACTTCAAAGTTTCAAAATGTTGTTTTTTTTTATCTGAGTGAGCAAACGAGGAAAGAGTTGGCATTTTTGGGTTCTTTGTTGAGACTGGTGACGTCACGCCTGAGCTGCAAGGGAAAAAAACATTTTAAGGCTCGTTTTTTTAGTAACGTTTCAACACCGGGTGCACTCTACTTTTTATATTTTATGAGAAATATCCCATCCTCGAGTTGTGCAACTGTTCTGCCTGCTCATGCAAACAGCTGACTTAAAAAAGCAACACTATGTGGTGATGCACATTCGCGTGTATTGGTGGAAGTGGGAGTCTCCGCGCATGCGCACCAATGTCATAAAGCACTACTACTGGAAAACAAAGGGAGTGGGGGGCGAGACAGACAGCCGGGAAATGTCAATATTCATCCTTAAATAGCACAATTAGGCTTTAAACAACTTCAAGCGGCGTTGCTATTCTACGAGGTCTGCCAAAAGAGAGGCGACGTTGTGTTTTTTTTTTTTGTTGTTCTTGTCGAGTGGAGTACAAATCTCAGAGAGAATCCACAGGTCCTTCGCTTTCCTCCCCGTGCCTACACCGTCTTGTTCCTGTTTTGGGGACCATGTCGAGCGATTGAGCCTATCAGGTGAGTGCATTTCAACTAATTACGTCGCCGACAGGAAGAAAACGCTAAAGTTAGTGAGCTCGAGTTACTCCGTGTTTAGATTCGCGATTGCACAATAATATGAAAGCACCAGGCTCGTTTCCCAGTCCACGTCTCGAATCCATTTAATGTTTTGTTTTAATTGCTGTCGCCAACTTGAAGGTCGTGATTGTCAGTGTCGACGAAACAAGTGAGCTGCGCGCGCAGCTTCCCCCTGAGGAGAAGCGCTGTCCTGGGTCCTGAAGTCCTCAAGGGACCCGGAACTCCTGACCTCATTAGGTGTGGACGTTCTGCTCTTCAAAAAGTCAACTTTAAGCAGCAGCGACAGAACGCGCTAAATATGCCAATTCCAGCCAGAGTTAGTCTACAAACTGGAGTGCTTCTGCTTTGTTTGGGTAAGTATAAAACTGGAGTTGTTGTTATGTTTGATTACTTAAGTATCTGTTTTTATTTTTGTTTTTCTTAACTGAAAAATATTTGACCATCATGTTCCCTTACTTGTAAAATGTAGACAAACTTTGGATCATGAGACACCATGTACCTTGTTAGCTTTTAATATGATGTCGCGACGTAATGGAATTGATAAGGGAATCCTTTATAAAAACAAGAAATGAAAGTAGTTCTCAACACTGGTTTGCAATTCCCACGCCAAGAAACTGGGCCTTGTCTTTTTAGCACTAAGAGTACCACTGTTATGAAAATTAAAATACAGCATCATACTTAAATGTAGACCATTTAAAAAAAACATAACTGAAATAATGAAATTACCTCATTCACTGCCATCCACAAATTTATTCGGGAATTGAAAATATGACGTAGAGCGCCATTCCCGAATTTATTCGGGTTTTGTTTTTTCATGCTTGTGTGCTGATGAAGCACTGGCCATGGCCTCTGGCAATGATTTTTCTTTTCTACAAGGCGGCAGCATACCTTCTTTCCATGTTAATACTTGTTACAGCTTGAGCTGTTGTTCAAGTGCTATATATATATATATATATATATATATATATATATATATATATATATATATATATACAGTAAAGTCTTGTTATATCGATATTCAAGGGAGTCCGAAAAAATATCGATATAACCGGGACTATCGATATATCCGATCCTGCGCCGAACTGCATTAAACAAAAGCCGCCAAAAGAGGGCAGCCAAGCGCCATATAAGAAACGGAGCTGGCTTTTTGGGTGAGAGATGTTCCCCCAATGTTGCCTCAAAATGGCACATATAATTCTTTAATGATTGTAAACATGTATGCTTTAATCTTCAGAACTACAGTGTATTTGAAACATATTCATAACTGGATGTGTAACAAGAAAGCATATTATCGGAATCTGAAGCCATTGTTTGGATTCACAAGCAATGCAAGACGTCTTGGCGTGAAGTCATTTTTATTTGCATTTGAATAAAAAGTGACATCGGCTGTCCTTTAATACACAGTATGGAATGTTAATAATTTTCAAAATCATCGCGCTTCAGCAGACAAAACAAGAAACATTGTTGCAAAAAACGATTGCATTCATATACAGTACAGTGGGCATGTACATAACACAACAGGGAAACTGCAACGCTTACATCTTACTGTATTATGTATACAATTTAAAAAAGTCATCAATCTTCTTCTGCTTCCCATTTTTACCTTTTAACACAAACACTTCAATCTCGTCTGCTACACACGAGCTAGCGTCTGAAAATGAAAATGGCTCTGCTACACGGGTGCTGGGCACGTAACCAAGTCACCTGACCAAGTCGACCAATGGCGCGACTGATGGCGTGACACGTAACCAAGACACGTGACCAAGTTGACCAATGGCGCGACCGATGGCGTGTCACGTGACAAAGTCACACGGCCAAGTCGACCAATAGCGCGACCGATGGCGGCTCATGTGACCAAGTCGACCAATGGCGCGACCGATGGCGGCTCACGTAACAAGACACGTGACCAAGTTGACCAATGGCGCGACGGATATATCGATATAAACAACAAAAATGGCCGGCGGGGGATGAAAAGGAGCACCGTAATAACCGGATTATCGTAATAACCGGGTATCGTACTAAACGGTACTAATTATACATAAAAAGACTAGAAATGTGCAAGGGAAATGAAAATAGTATCGTAATAAGCGGTACTATCGATATAACCGATATCGATATAACGAGACTTTACTGTATATATATTGTACAGCCGCCCTATTTCATGCTCATTTAACTCAAGTCCCATATAATTTAGGACTTAACTCTATTTTTTCTGATGAAAGAATAAAGGTTAAGGTTTATAACACTGAACTGAATGTTTATATCGTCCTAAAACTCAATGTTCTGTGGATCCTGAAATTCAAGTGACAATGACAAAAACCTTGACACTGGAGTGGACACATTTTTGCACTTCTGGCAGTGAATGAGTTAAAATGTTGTTTCACTACAAGTATGTCAATTGTCTTCGAGAATTTGATACATATCTACCCTCACTTTGAATTGTCAGTTATGTGACCATTAGCAGTGGCCATCAGACAAAGAAAAGCCCATCTGCATTTAATGCATCATTACTGGCGCAAGCTCATCGATACAGGCCTCATCCTTTTACGGAACTTATCCTTAACCCTTTCAGGGCCAGCAGTTACGACAGAGGACATCTTATGTTGTCAGATTAAGATGCAAGTGTTTAAAAAAATGAATGGAAATGCCAAAGATATACAGTCTGTAAAAACAACCACAGAATTAATGAAAAGAAATACGAACATTATTGTAGACCCACCCCATATTTTGGAATATGCAATATTTTCAGTCACTTAATTTCAACGACAATACATTAAAAGAAAAAAAAAAACATTAGTATGGTTCACAGATTGCGAGACCAAGCTTCAAATAAATCCCGTTCAAATGCTCTGGTTAATTTACCACTTAACATGCTGTTTTTCACTCATTTTCTATGCTGCATAAGAAATAACAGAATCAATGTTGTCACAGTCTGCCTTTGGGGGAAGCGTTATATAAGAGAACAGGAGAGACTGTCACATCTGTCTTTGTCTTTCTAATCCCTTCCCTTTTTCACAAAACATCATTTTCAATTGATTCCGTCTTCTATAATTTGACGGAGCTGTAATTTTTTTTCTTCTTTTATTCCTTCAACTCAATTGTCCTCAAACACGAATGGGCAGAGGCCATCATTAGTGCTTACTGGCCTGGATGAGCTTGGATTTGTGATCAAGTACTGAGAGTCAAGCCCTTTCCCAGTGCTCTCAGAGCTGGAAAATTGAGTGGACGTCACTTTAATGCTTCCTGAGCTTTGCCATTTGCTCCAAATTGGATTCAGTGTAGACTGACGGGCTGTAATAATCGATCCTCGTGTAGGCAGACTGGACCTTAATGTGATATTATTTTTATGAATTAATCCTAAAAAACATTTTTTGTAATTGTTCATTTTATTTTGTGTCAATATTACCATTAATATTTTAACTGCTTTCTAAGCGATGCATCTTTCCCAAATTAAGTCATGAGGAATTTTTGGAAGTATAATGCATTGTATTATTCTAATTTATTTTTATAATGAATCACAAAATAATCTTAGTTTTCTACGTGTAATTACCTTATTTTGTGCTGCACCAGCTGTATGCGGTAAAACGATTTTGTTGACCTGTTTGAACCACTGCCCCACTATATTTATAGCTATAAAAAGGTGGCAAATTAGGCTGCTTTTATTCAAGTAGAAGACGATTATGATGTCCTCTGTTTTTTTTTCTTATTACCTTGGTCATATATTGAAATATGGAGTGACTCAAATAAACCAAGCAACTCTTGAGAAAATACTGATCGTAATTTCAAAACCTTTCTCAGCATAAGTGCCACCTCAGCCCCTCCCTTGCTATTATATTCCATTAAAAAATATTTATTTATTTATTTATTTATTTATTTATTTATTTATTTATGTGTAGTAACTGTGCATGTGTTTGTTTATTTATTTACTCATTCATTCATTCATTCATATTAAATTATTTATTTATTTATTCGTTTGTGTGTGCATTTATTTATGTGTGTGGTTATTTGTTTGTTAGTTCATGCATTTATTATTTATTTATGTATTCATGTATGTGTTTATTTATTTATTGTTTTATTTGTTCATTCATGCATTTAGTTATTTATTCATTCATTTGTTGTTTTTTTAAATGATGTATTTATTTGTTCGTTTGTGCATTTACCTATTTATGTATTTATTTATCCGTTCATTTATTTATATATTTATGTATTTATTTGTCCATTGATGCATTTATTTATTTATTTATTTATTTATTCATCCCCACATTTATTTATTTAATTACTTATTTATTTGTTTGTTTATTTATTTAGTGTTTTTATTTCAATATTTATTTATTCATAGAACTGTTGATTTGTAATTGATTACATTCTTTGTGATGCATGTTAGCAGTTCATCTAATCACATACTTTTTTTTTTTAATATTCCAGGGCATCTGAGCGAGCCAGTATGTGTGGACATCCCCTCAGGGACTGAGGCGGTTCTGGGAAAGATGATGAAATTAACATGTATCTCATGCATGAAGCGTGATGAGGTGAAAGTCAAAACCCATGTGGACTGGTACTTCATGACCAAGGTGGAACAAGGCATCATACCAGATAAAACCCTCGTAAGCTACGTTCCGAGCATTTCACCCCCCGCCCCCAAAATGATTGTATATGATATAACTCCTCTTTCACTCTCCGAGATATACAAGTATGAAGGGAACGCCCCAATGGAGATGGATGGACCATTCAAAGGCCGCTTAGTGTGGAACGGCAGCCAGGACCTGCAAGATCTCTCCATCAGTATTGTGAACGTCACCTACAACGACAGCGGCATCTACGAATGCCACGTGCTTCGCCAGTTTGAGTTTGACGACTTCACTCCGTCAGCATTCATCTTGAAGAACATCACGCTAAAAGTCAACGAGGAAGGTGGGTTTTGTTGCTCAACGTGCTCCTAGGGCAAGTGATGTCACGCGATCATATTAGTGAATTGAATTTATAAGTAGAATTCAGATTTTGGAGGAATCATGTAATCACCCTCTTTCATGTGTCAGTGATGTGGCAAATGGGTGTCAGAGATATGCGACTCAAATCCCGTTCTCACTTATTTGCGATGTAGCTGATGAGGTCATCATCAAGCCTGCTGCACATTCTGCAAAATTGTCCATCGATGTGAATGTGAGAATGAAGGGTTCTCGAGCTAAATGCGACTTGCAGTTGGCGAGCGTCCAGGCAGGGATGGAGCAAGCCTCCATACAAAGTTTGCCGGGATGAGCTCTCATGAGGGTGAGCGCTGCCGAAAACAGATGGATAGAACTCTTTTGATCCTTGGAAATGAGGAATTTCCCTATTTCACATTTAATTCATATGACAGCACACAGGTTTTTGACCGTTTTTTCCCCACACCAAGGTGCATGAATGATTCTCACATGCAAAAATAGAAAAGAAAATGCATCTCATTAGGTCGCGCCTTTGTAATTTGTCCCATTTGGTTGTGGGAAAGAAAAAAGTACATGTGTCAATCTTGGCTAACTATCTCTGTAACTCATTCACTGCCAGACTATGTGCAAAAATGTGTCCACTGCAGTCCCAGGGTTTTTGTCATTTTCACTTAAATTGCAGAACCCACAGAATATGTGGGTTTTTTCTCGTGTCACAAGGGGTAATGTATTCTGCTTCCTGCATCTTGGACTTGCATCCGAATGTTTTCATGAGTCCATACATGAACAACACATGCTCGCTATATAAATTACGCCTGCACAATCAAATGAGATCCACCGTCAAAATTATAATCCCGTTTTATTTTCAAGGTTGCCTTTCTAACAATGAACCCATAACTCATTTGCCAGACGTGCAAAAATGTGTCCACTCCATTGGCAAGGTTTTTGTCATTGTCACTCAAATTCCAAGACCCACAGAATATTGAGTTTTAGAATTACATAAATATCCAATGCAGCGTTAGAGAGTTAATTCCTAAATTATATGGGTTGTGAATTATATGAACTTGAAATGAGGGGGGCTGTCCAAAATACAATGCAATAAATACCCAAAAAAATTTGTACTGTAAATATGGGTTCATGCAATACAGCTACATATGTCACTATATCTTTCTTGATACTTGATACTTGATACTTGATACTTTCATTATGAAACGGTTCTGCACATTTAGAGTATACATCTCAGTTTGCCGACATTTTTTTACTATGCTTAGAATATCTTGTTTTTCTATCCTTTCACCCCCACCCCATGCCCTTTCAAATTGCTGCTATGGACTTCAAATTTCCCCATTGTGGGACGAATAAAGGTTTTCTTATTCTGATTCTGATACATATTGGTTTATATAGCGCTTTAACAACAGCTGAAGATGGAACAAAGCACTAACATGGAAAAAGGGGAAATGCCTCCTCCTTGTGGAAAAGAAAAAAACCATTGCCAGAGGCCATGGCTAGTGCTCTATTAGCACCGAAACAAGAAAAAACAAACACCGAATTAAATTCGTGAATGGCGCTCTATGTCATATTTTCAATTCCCGAATGAATTGTGAATGGCAGTGAATTAGTTAATTGTGCCTTATTTTTTCTTGAAATCAAAGTTGTCTCGGATCTCATTTGCTTGTTCACAAGTACCGAATAACGTGTCTGAATATTTTGACCTGTTTTCCTTCATGGCACCCGCCTCCATTGCATTACATTTCGTATGCACTGTGAGTAATTAGTTGTTGCATAACAATCGAGGCAAATGTGTTTGTTGTGCCCACATGGAATAGGAAGTCCTTTTTGTGTTTTGCCTGTAAGGCGCTTTTTTTCCTTCCTGTCCCACTTTGGCGTGATCAAATGTCACAAAGAATCTCACTGATGTTCTCCACATGACAGTGTGGTATTATGTTCCGGTAATTATGTTCGTTGTTGTCAAATGGATTACATAGCCAAATGCAAACCTGTGTGTGTATACATGTACATGTAAAGGATTATATTACAATAATGGGCTCTATTTGCAGAGGCTGCAAATTCCTATCGCTTTCAGCAATTTGGCACCTTGTATACACTTGAAGCTTTATTTACTGTAACCATTTTAAATGTGAATAAGAAGATGATCGAATGCGACAAATCCAACGTATGGGGCGTTCAAATATTACCCAAGTCCGTAAGCCGCTGCGATTTTTCACAATTCATCTTATTTCACCATTTGAAGGCGGAATTATAGTTTCTTTTTTTGTTGTTGTTTGTTCTGTTTCATTTCGAATTGTAATGGAGCGATTTTTGCCAGGACGATAATTGTGGTGGTTCTTGCAAATCTTTAATGAAGACGATTCACGATGAAGTCTCCACAAGTGACCTTTAACTTCACAGACTTTATTATTATTATTATTATTATTATTATTAATACAAATTGGATTGGAGTGGATTGGATTTACCTTTATTAGTCTCACAGTGGATACATTTACATTTCACAGCAGCAAAGTTATGAAAGGTCCACCTTATACAGTAAAGTCTCGTTATATCGATATTCAAGGGAGTCCGAAAAAAATATCGATATAAGCAGCATTTTCTCCGTGCGTGCATAGAAATAGTATCGATATAACCGGGACTATCGATATATCCGATATCGATATAACGAGACTTTACTGTATATGGAAAAAGGTTTGAAAATACACTATTAATTGGAGGTGTGCCTTATACTCGGGTCCACCTTATATTCCGGTGCACCTTATACACTGGAATATACGGTAATTTTAGTTGACTTTTTTGGGAACATCTCTTGTATTGATTTCCATGACATTATGCAAATGTCGAATAAATTAATCAGTGATTGCAGTCCATTATGTGTATTATTGAAAGGATAATAATCAAATGGCAATCAGAGCAAACATGATGTAATGCTCTGATGCATCTCATTAGCATTTGAATTCATCCTGTTAAGAGCAAGTGTGGTCTTCTTTATGATGTCTGGATGTTTGTTTTTTTTTTTTTGGGGGGGGGGTACGCACATCCTCTTTTAAACTGTGAATAAAAAGTATTGCAAAAAAGCCACTGCAAAAAAAAAAAGTCTTGAATAAAACATGTCGCTGTTTGTGATTTTGCAGCCATCCCAGACAGCACTGCCCTGTACTCGGAGATCATGATGTACTTGCTGCTGGTCTTCTTGACCTTCTGGCTGTTGATAGAGATGGTTTATTGCTACCGCAAGATCTCCAAGTCGGACGACCTCGTGCAGGACACAGGGTGAGTGTCACTGGGACAAATGGCAAGCAATGAGTGGGAGGGAACAATAGATTAGGGCTGAATTTAAATTACAACCATTAATTTTGTCATAGAGACAAAAAGTTTTGGGAGGGAGCGGAATGTTGTAAAAGCAAAACTTATGACGCAGTGTCATAATGCTGTTGTTTTAATGTCAGACCAAGATTAGGCAATGACACTTTGACCATCCATCCATCCATCCATCCATCCATTTTGTAATTCGCTTATCCTCATATGGGAATCTAAACAAGTCTTGTGACTCCCACCAGACATATTAGTGGTGGATCAACACTGTTTTGTCTTTTTATGATATTTTGTACCAACACGGTGGAATATAGTGACAGTCGTGTTGTTTCTCGTCGTTTATAAACTAATTACGTTTAGTTTTAAATTATGGCCAAACCTTTTCAAACCTTGCTGTCAGAGTTTTATACCAGATTTTCCGATGTATAAACCGCACCCAAACACTTTAATTTTCCTCCAATAATGACCCTGCCCCGTATACGCAGATGCACCTTATATATAAGTAATATTGAGCCACAACAGGTCTCACAACTACTGTCAGCATAGTGCATAACCCCAGCCCCAACTGTAGTGCCTTCTAATTTGTTGTGCCTTCTATGTAGAAAATTTTTATATATTTGTTTTATTTAGAAAATATTTTTCATTCATTGAAGGTGAGCCTTATACTCTGGTGTATCTTATAATAATAATAATAATAATAATAATAATAATAATAATAATAATAATACATTTTATTTTCAAGCACCTTTCAAAGCTCTCAAGGACACTTTACAGTCACAGACAAGCATAGAAAAAAAACAATAATACATAAAATACAATTATGAATAGAAACAAGAGATAAAGCTACACAGAAAATGCGATTTTAAATAGGTGGGTTTTGAGATGGGATTTGAAAGTGGGAAGAGAATCAATGTTCCAAATGTTGGGAGGAAGTGAGTTCCAGAGTATACACCCAAAAATAAATACATTAAAAAAATCTAACAAAAATAATGACCGTACTTTCTGGAATATAAGGAGCACCTTCAACGAATGACATATTTCAAAACATTTTCCATACATAAGGCATACTTTTCACAGTCTATTGAAATATTTTGAAAAATAAAAGAAGGCTTTTAGGTGCACTTTATAGGACGGAAAATATGGTAATGTTCCTGTTCCATATGTATGTGAAGCCAATAATACCGCAAATGCACCTTATTTTCTGATACCAAAGAAGACTCACGGACAGGAGGACATTAATGTAAGGTCTGAAATACTAATCCTGAGCAGCACATCAGGCAACCTGGCCCATTGGGAAATTGCCTGGTTGTCAAGATTACCCACTCCAGGCTTGGATGGAGTGGCTTGTAACACGTGGACATCATATTGCGTGAATAATCACAATGATTGGTGTTGTCAGTCTTGCTTGACTGCAGATTGTATCAGTCATTTCAACCGCTTACAAAGTGAGGAATTTTCAAGCAATCAAAGTCAAGAGCAAGAATAGGGTCAAGTTGAGTAATTGAGTCTGTGCCGCATCTGTTTGTATCTCGCTCGTGTAACAGTAATTTGCCTTTTCCCCAAATGCATCTGACAGCCTCGCTCGCGTAAATCTTGATCCGAATGCTCCTTTTTTTTCCCTTGGAAACGCCATCTGACTAATGCGGCTCCGTCAGCTTGTCAGCGCCGACAAAGAACCAAACGCACCTGCGTAGTCGGTTCCCGCTGGATGGCTATTGTGTTGACGGGCCGTTGATTCAGACTGAAGGCATTTAAACAGGCAATTGAGGTGTGCAAGGAACAATAACACATAATAATAATAATAATAATAATAATAATAATAATAATAATGTATTTGCTTGTTTATATGGTAGTGCAATTGGTACAAGATACAGTATGTTTTAAAAACATCTGCTTTTAAAAAGCTGCTTTTAAAAAGTAATACAGTATTTTGGCGCACCCAAAATCTTTAAATTTATTCAAATGATGACCCTGCACCTTATACACGGGTGTGCCTTATATGTGAAGTAATATTGAGCCACAACAGGTCTCGTAACAATTTTCAGCAGCCACTGACTCCATGCGTAACCACAACCTCTACTGTAGCAATGTGGTGTGCCTTATATTTGTAAAACCTTTTCCATTCATTGAAGGTGTGCCTTAGTGTCCGGCACGGCATATACGTGGAGAAAGTTTTAAAATACACCATTCATTTAGGTTGCGCCTTATACTCCGGTTTGCCTTATACACTGGGTAATACCGACATTTTATTTCACTTATTTCTTATACAGCAAGGTAAAAAAAATATATTTTGTATTGATTTCCATGACACCATGCAAGTGTATCGAACACATTAACAGGTGATACTGTATATGTGTGTTATTGAGAAAAAAAGACCATCAGGCACACCTTATAGTCCGGTGTTCCTTATATACAGTAAAGTCTCGTTATATCGATATCGGATATATCGATAGTCCCGGTTATATCGATACTATTTCTATGCACGCACGGAGAAAATTACATGCAAACAGGGTCGGATATATCGATAGTCCCGGTTATATCGATACTATTTCTATGCACGCACAGAGAAAATTATATGCAAACAGGGTCGGATATATCGATAGTCCCGGTTATATCGATATTTTTTCGGACTCCCTTAAATATCGATATAACGAGACCTTACTGTATATAGAAAAAGTTTGAAAATCCTTTATTCATTGGGGGTGCGCCTTATACTCCAATGCGCCTTATACACCGGAAAATACGGTACTTAACATATATAGCTACATACAGAGTTTACCCTCACACACCTGCTTTAAGACAGCTGTCCTAAAAGTTGCAGGAGTGGCATCCCAAATGTGTCTCCCTAGATCGGCATTATGGCCGTGCCACCTTTCCTGGTACAATGACGCCGTTGTTGCGGTTAGTTCTGACACTTAGAAAGGGGATCTGGTTCCCGTTACCAATTTCTTGAAGTCTCCATCCAGAGACGGAATATCCATTCAGGTCCAATCATGTGAACAAGTAGATGAAGAAATTACAAAACGCAGCAACGCAATCAGTATCTCTTGTGTAAATGTGGAGAAAATGACCTTCACATCAAGAATAGCCTCCATTTTCTCATTATTATATAAATTAATTTTCCTTTTAAACCGTAGTAAAAAGTGCTGATTGCGCCATTATCATTAAGATGTAAAATTACTTCTCAGCAATGCAAAAAAAAGAAGATTCAGAAGTGTGTATCACGAGATGTAGATGTCATTTTATGGATGCCATTTCTGAAAGGAAATGCAATGACTATGGCAATCAGCCATTCCGATAAACCATACCGCAATGCAAGAATATCTTCTTGCATGTTCTTGAATATCTTCTTGTATTTGTCCCCCACTGTGGGACGAATAAAGGTTTTCTGGTTGTGATTCTGAAATCTCAGATGCCCTTTCAAATCATTCTTTTGTCCCTTTTGAGCCGTGTTTTGTCGTTTCTGTAGATTTTGTAGTTTCTGTGCCCTGGTACATCTTCGGGGTTGCCCTCTTACAAAATATCCTCCAATCGTGATTCTCTTTCTTGACATTTAGCCTTCCTGTCATACCGTATGTACAATGCAATGTGATGCGGTGCAAGACTGTGTTATCGATTGTAGCGGCAACTTACGTTCCTCTTATCGGTACTTCAGCAAGGCATGAAAATTTCTGATGCAATCCCTTTCTTTATCATTAACTCATTCACTGCCATTCACAAATGTATTCAGGAATTGAAAATATGACGTAAAGTGCCATTCCCGAATTTGCGTGGGTGTGGTTTTTTTTCCATGCTTGTGTGCTGATAAAGCGCTGGCCATGGCCTCTGGCAATGTTGTTTCTTTTCCGCAAGGGGGCGCATTTCCATTTTTTACATTTTAGCGCTTTGTTCCACCGTCAGCTGTTGTTAAAGCGCTATATAAACCAATATGTATGTATTGCATTATATTTTGGACAGTCACCCTCATTTCAAGGTCATATAACTCCAGACCCATATAATTTAAGAATTAACTCTTTTTTTCTGACTAAGGTTTGTAACTCTATTGAATGGTTATGTAGTGCTAAAACTCAATATTCTGCGTGCCCTGGAATTCAAGAAACCATGACAAAAACTCTGAGACTGGAATGGCCACATTTTTGCACATGTATGGCAGTGAATGAGTTAGTGACAACAAAAAGATGAGACTGTCGTCGTTGATCCAAAAAATGTTTGCTAGTCAAAACGTATGTGAAAAGTGTAGCGTTGAGACTAAAAATAAAAGTGATTCAACATACTTCGACACTGGCTTTTTACATGAAGACGAAACACAACGTTAACATGCTCTTAACACGTTCTGATCACGGTCATAACACGATCAGATCACGTGACTTCAGATGTGACTGTTTCACATGACTTCAGATGGTGACTTCAGACGATCTGACAGTCTGATCAGGTGACTTTAGACGATCTGATCAGGTAAATTCAGATGATCCGATTATCAGGTGATTTCAGAGAGTCAGAAAAGTTGTTGCTCCATGCCTTACTGTCTTCCGAATGCTGCTGACGTCAACATGGCATGGCCCTTTTTTTAACGGACTAAAGACAGGATGACTAATGGAGCCCAGATGCTTTACAGCGATAAAATGAAACCTATTGCACCTTTTCAAAATCTAATTATGCAATTTTGAACTTCTTCTTTTCCTTTTGGCTTTTCCCTTCAAGGGGTCGCCACAGCAAATCAGTGTCCTCCATCTTTAGAGGTTTGATCCGCATGTTTGTTTTGGCCAAGCTTTTACGTCGGATGCCCTTCCTGACACAACCCTCTGTATTTATCCGGGCTTGGGACCGGCACAAGAAGACTTATGTCCCTTTGTGGCTACAGAACAATAAGAAAAATGTATAATTTAACCAAAATGTCCTTAACATAGATGATAATGTTATTTTATTTTTACACGGTGAGAGATGGCAACACTTTTTTTCAAATGCAAGGTTTTTGTAATTAAAAAAAAACAGAAATTTGAAAGCACCTCGCTTTACAAGCCAACTGAAAAACGTACTCCCCCAGCCCCCATAGAACAGCTGAACTTTATTCAGGGTTAATCACAGAATTGCGGCAGATGTGTGCTGACTCATCAGTGTGAGTGTGTGCGCAGATGGCTGTTTGTCTGTGGGTGCCGTGCAATTGGCTTGCAATTGGCTTGCAATCGGTTCAGGGTGTCCCCTACCTACTGCCAAAAGAGCTGGTACGGACGCTCCTCAACTTACAAACGAGGTATGTTCCGAATGGTCATTCGTAAGGTGAATTCAGAGCTATATTTTGTATGGAATGTATGTTTAAGGCTTATATAAGTATGTTTAAGTTTTATATAAGTATGTTTACGGCTTCTATAAGTAACCTACATTGGTTTGCACTGAAAAATAAACATTGAATAAAATATATGCTCCATAAAGCTATGTACATGTACAACTGGGGAGAACACTACATATGTTACTACAAAAATGTTCGTATGCATCATTGTTCGTAACTTTAATGTTCGTAAGTAGTGGAGCGTCTGTATAGGTTCCAGCACCCCCAGCAACCCATATGAGAAAAGTCGGATTGGAAAACGGATGGATGGTGTCCTGACTCCTGTTTAACACAAGTTTGAATCTGACTGGCTAATTCTGAAAGCAACCACATCTCAAGTTAAAAGGATATTTAAATTTTAGGCAACCACACTACCTCATTTGTTTGTTTTACTTCTCTTCTCAAAGGATTATTTGTGTTGAAAATTGGCTGGATTTGTAAATGGTATTATATCTACTGCATATTAATATGCTGTTTATTGTGGAAAGCTCAGTGCAACTTGTGGTGCTAGCACATCTGCTTCCCAGTTACCCTCACAGTCCCCAAACCTGCATGTTGACTTCATTGAAGAGTCTAACTTGCCCGTAGGTGTGAAAATCATTGGTTATCCAGAATAATAAACAAGGCAGATTGCACATTTATTATCTTTTTAACATCTAATGTCAAAATGATACATATTTATTGATAGTTATAGAGTACAACGTCCATATAAAGATACACCTCTGATTTGTTTATTGAGGGAAGGAATATGTTGTGCTTTGTCAGGTATTGAAGGACCATGAAGGGACAATAAAGATCAGCACTCCCGGAGTCCTGCCAACAAAATCCCTCCCCCCGTGCCTTCCCCTGCTCCCACAATGATGCCGTTTTCCTGTGAAAAACCACCAATGTCAGTTTTCTTACCTTTCTGTGCTAAACTCAAGTGCCCTCAGTTGTAACGCGAGTTTAAAATCAAATGTCTAATGTCACATACAAATGGGCTGCACTTCATGTGAACCTAGACTCTTATTCATACCGTGTTGTGCCTCTGTGATGTGGACCCTTTATAAATAGATACAATGCAGTCCACACGCGATCCGACTGCTATTGCGGCTTTTTTTTTGTCAAGCGAAGACATACAGACAGCGACTTTATTAGGATAGCGAATACAGTGGTTCTTAACCCTTTACCGAACCCAATCAGATCTTGTTCACATCCAACAAACCTTTCATTAGTGAAAATTCATTTTTTTACAAATTTGGTATAAACAGAAAAATAATACAATTACATGGCCTTTGTATAGTTTTTTTCCATTTTATGACATACTATCATCACAGTCACTTGGTGACTACTGAGTGTACAAAATTCCCTGCAGCACTGATTGGACACGGGATATAATGTGATTATTTGCATCCATGGCCAAGCAGGCATCATGACTGATTGACATGTTGAGTCGAGTGTGTCTTAAGTCATTCACTGCCAGATGTGTGCAAAAATGTGTCCACTCCAGTGAGAGTGTTTTTGTCAGTTTCACTCAAATTCCACAGAATATTGAATTTTAGGACTAGATCAACATTCAATGCAGCGTAATTGAAACCTTAGACTCTCTTTTTTCATCAGAAAAAAAGGAGTTGGTCCCTAAATTATATGGGTCTGGAGTAATATGAGGTGCAAGTGGGGGCGGCTGTACAAAAGGCAAAGGCTGCATCCTCGTGGAAGGGAAAAAAACATTGTCAGGGTCTGACCAGCGCTTTATCATTTGGGAATGGCGTTCCACGTCATATTTTCAATTCCCGAAAAAAAAATGAGAATGGCAGTGAATGAGTTAACCTCCATGACAGAAGCTCTCTCAAAACGCAAAGACCAATTCACTGAACCCCTGCCGTTCGAATGAACCCTGGTTAAAAACCACTGGGCTATTAACTGTAAGAATGACAATCCAGTTTTATTGTAATGACACTCATTGCTGCGTTGTAAGAAATATACAACTATTATCTTTTTCCTGCTGCATTTCTGTTGCTATTCCCTGTCTGTATTCATCTTTAATTCATACGCAGCATGTGAGATCTTTCTTCATTCGGGAAAGGTTCCATCTCTACTTTGTCATACTAACACATCTTTTGCACTTCAAGTCATGTAAGACTGCTTCTGTTCTGTTCTTACATAACTGTAATTGAATTACTCACACGGCAGTGTTCCTCTGAAATGTTCTAAAGTCTGACCAAAAAAATGGTACCATTAGCAAAACCAAGCTAGCGTTAGCAATGTACAAAATCCAATGTTAGCTACAGTTGTTACATTTGTAGCGTTGCTTTTCCATATCGGAATGTTGCTGTCAGACACATTTTATTTTTGGGGGAATTTACAATCAATCAATCAATTGACAATAAAAAAATGTGATCAACATGCCTGGCCAGTAATTGCTAATTTTGTATTTATTTTATATCACCTTGGCTGCCCGCCGGCGTCTATCATGTTCACCCTTGTTTAGTTCTGGGATTTGTTGAATTCTTTGTTTTCATGCTTGACTTGTCGAGTTATGTGGTTGAACTGTATAATTTTACAAACAATGAATCATAGAATCACCCTTTAAAGGATAACCGACGTCTCCCGACAAGTTGTGTCCATAATTTGTAAAATGGCTTCAAATGACTTCTACTGGGCGTATTTTAATAAGAGTCCACCGCATATAGCTATATATTACGTTTTAAGACTCACGCTGAACATTCAGGAAGCCTTGTTTTTGAGTTGGTGACGAGTCCTCACGTGATGTCAGAAAAGGACCGCCTCCTGACCGTAAAAAAGAGTCATTGTAGCGTCTTTCCATCACGTCAATGTATTTTGCTGTACTATTTTTTTGAAACCCATGTGTTACATCCAAAAGCCGCCAGCAGACGGAGTCCAAGCTCCATGCAAGGAATGTATGAGCCTGTGGAAACGGGCTGATTCATTCCTCACAGGAGCTGGTCGCCATTTTTCTGCCTCTTTTGTAGGACGTTACATTGCAGTCCAGATGCCTCAAAATGACACGGAAGGACTTCTTTAATCGATGGCAAACATGTATGCTTTCCTCCTCAGAACTATTTGAATCATATTCATAACTGGATGTGTAACAAAAAAGCATATTATCCAAATCTGTAGCTATTGTTTTTATTCTCCAGCAATGCAAGACGTCACAAATTGGGGGCGGGACTTTCTGAAAATGCCCAATTCGCAGCTCAATTTTTTGCAGATTTTGGACACTTTAAGTCATTTTTATTGTTTTTTTGCATTTGACTAAAAATGTCATACTGCGTGTTTTGGGTATTTTAGATACTATCAAATGTTTTTCTGATGTCAGTTAAAAAACAAAAAAGTGACGTCGGTTGCCCTTTAATGATAAATTACACACTTACAAGAAAGCAAAGCAAGGAAAGCAAATGCAATTTGAGTTAGTAGGCATGTTTTTCTCTTTCAGCATTTTCTTTTCAGACATTCCATTGCACAGTGTTTACTTTGGAACGAAGTGTAATGTGTAAGATCTGAAAAACAATGCTTCATTGTCACTTTGGTCTTGGACTTTCTCCCTTTTATAATTTCACTGTTGTAAAGTGGGAATTTCTCCATTGGGAGATAAATAAAGGTTTTCTTATCAGAGCTTATCTTCACACTCTCTCTGTTTTCGTACTTTTAAAGTATGCTGGCATTTGAGCAACGATTCCACAAAATAACCCCCACTAAAGCTCTCGAGTTGAGGTCAAATTGACCAAGCCAGGCGAAATCTTGCAGGATATCGAAGTGAATAGACAGCATAAAGCAGATGCAGTAAAGACCTAATGGTGTGATGCAGGTTGCTCATTTACCAAAGCCTGTGACACAGAACAGTGACACCTACAGCAGCAGCGGTTGTCATGGCGACCTTGCAATTCCTTTCTCAAGGTAGGATTGCTTGGTTAAAATTTCCTTCAAAGCACTCAGTCGGATATGATATTGTCAGAATTGTCAAGAGGTAATGTCACATGTGTGAACATTATCCATCCATCAGATTCATATAAATTGGTTATTGATTGTGCAAAGAATCCCTTAATGTGGTTGTTCAGAGTACGTGTCTGTCCTTTTCTCCCAACATGCTGCTTCCCTCTCGCATTACCGTTTATCTCCCCGAGGATGCAACCCAGTAATGTGGCCCACATACGTACTGAAATACATTTCAATTACAGCAGATAGCCACATGCTGCTGGCAAACATTTGGAAGTCACATCACATCAGCCACTTAGAAGCCTTGACTACAAATGGCTTCATTTGAACTCTTTTTCCTCCCTTCGTGCAGCAGATGTGTTCCCGCTAATCGCGCGACATGCACCTAAATCAATATCCCACACATGAAAAAAGGGAAATGAAGATAACAGAGCAATTGTGTTTATTTATTTGTAAATTTATTTATTTATTTATTTATTTATTTATTTATTTATTTATTTATTTATTTATTTATGCATCTATTTATTTATTTATTTATTTATTTATTTTATTATTTGTAATTGTATTTCTAATTTTATTTATTTATTCATTTACAATCATGTATTTATTTATTATTTCTAACTGTATTTGTCTATTTGTAATTTTATTTATTTGTTTATTTATTCATTCATTTACAGTTATGTATTTATTTATGTATTATTCATAACTGTATTCATTCATTTGTAATTTTATTTATTTATTTATTTAACCATTTTGTATTTTTTATTAATTAATTAATTAATTAATTAAAATGTCACACATGTCCATCCACCTATTGTCTTTGTCTCCCTCTAGTGCAAAGTGACATCCAAAATATCACCAAAGACTTGTTTTTCCTTAGTTATTTTCTTCTGCTGGTTTGCTGCTATTGATTTATTGAGTCTTGACTCTTTGGGAGACACACTGATAAGAAAATCTTGGTGCAGCATGCCGGAGCCGTGATGATGTGGAATGCTATATGCAGCCAGACACGACTTAGTGATTGCGGATCAATACTCACTTTCCTGGTGCCGGGGTCTATCTTTAGTAGCATCTAAGTGCTATGATGGGCGTATGGATAAAATACAAAGCGTGTGATTATGATGTCTTGATTTCCTGCTTCTCAATTGGGTTTAATTCATTGAACACTGTCAGCACTGTCTGACTAAATTTAGACGTTAAATGTTTCTATTATTTCCCTTAATAACAAGTTCGATTCTATTTGTACCTCTTACATACCAGAAATTTTGGACACATTTTATGTATTTATTTATGTATGTATGTATGTATGTATGTATGTATGTATGTATGTATGTATGTATGTATGTATGTATGTATGTATGTAGTTATGTATGTTTGTACGTATGTATGTACGTACGTAGGTAGGTACTGTAGGTAGGTACTGTGTGTAGGTAGGTAGGTACTGTGTGTAGGTAGGTACGTACTGCATGTAGGTACATACTGCATGTAGGCAGGTACTGCATGTAGACAGGTACTGTATGTATGTATTTACATATTCAATCATTTATCAATCCATTTATTTATTTATTTGTTTATTTACTTTTTTATATTCAAACTCGGAGAGGAAAAAAAGGGATGTCATTGCTACTTTCCGTAGAATGTTAATTAATGTGTCCCGCTAGTGTGTTTGCACTGGCGACAATGCGCTCTGAGCATGTCCCTAATTACCGTCTTTTTTTTTTCCTCTCTCCCTTGTCAAAGTATTTTTTTCATGACTCTGTCGCAAATGTCTTTTTTTTTGTAATTTAAGTTGAAGTGCGTGCAGGACATCAAGGTGCAGTGTCACTCAACGTAATGATGCTGTGTACACAAGTAGGGACATCATTAAGGATTTCCTCTCACATAAAGTAACTGTTTGCAGTTTGTGACACTCTTATGCAAACTTTCCAAACACTGTGATGCACACTTCTGAAATGTTCCCGCTGACACTGATAAAAAAAAAATAAAAATACGTCTTCTCCTAAAAGTACTACCGAAATGCTTTCTCACACACATTAGGGAAAAGAATGTCTCATAGTAGCTCCCCTTAAAGGACAACCGACACCATTTTTTATTTCCGAACTGACATCAGAAAAACGTCTTATACCATCTAAAATATCCAAAACAAGGCTGATATTTTTAGTCAAATGCAAAACACCAATAAAAATGACTTAAAGTGTCCCAAAACTAATTCAAAATCACCTCAGAAAGTTTCAGTTTCAGAAGGCCCCGCCCCCTTGTTTGTGACGTCACGCCAGGACGTCTTGCCTTGCTCGAGAATCAAAACAATGGCTTCAGATTCAGAAAAGATGCTTTCTTGTTACTCATCCACTTATGAATATGATTCAAATAGTTCTGAAGAGGAAAGCATAAATGTTTGCAATGGATTAATGAAGTCCTTCCGTGTCGTTTTGAGGCGTCTGGACTACAATGTACCGTCCCAGAAAATGCAGAAGATAGCGCTCAAGGTCCTTTGAAAATGGGCTGATTTGTCTGCTGGGAATTTGTGTCAACTAGTATCAAATAGTAGTGTTGGTGCAACACACAACGATTCACCATCGCATTATTTATGTTTTCCTTCTAATTTCGCCATCAATACGGCACGCAGTCGAAAAATTTGTGCACATGACTAAAATGCTCTCACATGTAGCATGTTTTTACTCACACATGAATTGCTCTCATATACAAGCCAATCTGTGTCTTGCTTTGTGTCAAAATTATTTACCAGGTTTTTTCGTTGTTTTATTTTTGCCTTCAAGATGGCGCTGCGAGAGTGGCTGCCTTTACATCAGGTTCTGTATTTTGTTTTTGTACTTCTTCCTTTCCTTTCTTCTTACTTTCCTCACTTTGCTGCTGTGAAATGTAATGTTCTCCACTGTGAGAGTAATAAAGGCTAATTCAATCCAGTCCAATTATTTACCCCAACACAGATTGCTTCCCTGTAAACTACGAAAACGGTTGTGCATGGTTGTCATATTTTGATGAAAATTAAATAGCTCACACAAATGCATTTCATTTGAAAATCAAAAGCCCATTAAACGACCATATTGGAATTAACCCTTTAAATGTTGTAAAAATGCCAACATCTCAAATGCCTTGAATAAAAAATCTTATTTCTTGCCAACCCAACGGAAAGATGCATGTTTCATTGTATATCATTTCAATCAAATTAATTGCAGAAATATTTTGATGGAATTATCTGCGATTTTGTTCCTTTTTGCTTTGAAAAATACATTATTAAGAGTCATGGCGCTTCATTATGTAATTGTGATCCTGCCGGCGCGACATAAACCATTCAAGCGTTATGTTGTTTTTTTTTCCTCACTTTGGTGAAGGTTCGATGTATGCAATTACTGCAGAGAGTTTTGCAGAATATTATTAACCAACCTCTGATAGAGTTGTCACATGGCCTAATTTTCATTAAGGACCACACTTAGAAGAGAATGAAAGCGATGGGATTATTGTTTTTCATTACATTGGGGCTCCCACTCACTGCTTTCCGAGCAACTTTTACCCTCCAAGAAACATTTTATTGATTCTTGAATGTGGCCATAGTGTGTGTATGTATGTGTGTATATGTTATATATACTGTATATATATATATATATATATATATATATATATATATACAGTGAGACCTCACCTTGCGAACACCTTATCTGACGAACGTTTCGTATTACGAACATCAAATTTATGAAAATGAAACCTTGAAATACGCACTACTTTTCGCGATACACACGGCACCGCGGCTGGCGGAGTACTCGATAGTCCCGGTTATATCGATACTATTTCTATGCACGCACGGAGAAAATTACATGCAAACAGGGTCGGATATATCGATAGTCCCGGTTATATCGATATTTTTTCGGACTCCCTTGAATATCGATATAACGAGACTTTACTGTATATACATACAGCCATTAACCTCACCGCACGTCACTGGTATTAAGATAACGTCTTCCAAGGCGGAAAAAAATAGGCGACAGGAAGCTGCATCTGCTCATACAAGCTCCAAAATCTGTCACAGCTGGTCAAACAAGTTTTTGTTGTATTTAATTGAGGCATAGGCAGACAGATTGTAAAGTCTGCAGATCAGTATTTTTGATGTCAGACATAATTTAATTCTTCAATATGTGAGCAGCAGGCATCAGACTGTTTGAAAAATCGTCATATATTTATTTAAATCATCCCACTGGGTGGCACAGCCAGGGGGGCCATACAAATGATGGGGGCGGTCTTCAACTGTCCACTTCATGACACAGATGTGCTACCACCACGCTGAGTCTCCAGTGTGGAACTAGCACACCACATTGAAAGGCCGAGAAAGGAATTTCTTTGATAGACCATAAGTGAAGTCCGATTTAGATTAGATTTTACTAGATTAGATGATTATTTATTTGTTCTTACAGTGGAGATATACATTTCACAGCAGCAAAAACAAAATACAGGAGCCGCTGTAAAGGCAGCCTTCCCATAGTGCCATCTTGAAGTAAAAAATAAATAAATAAATAAATAAATAAATAAATGTGGCACAACACGAAAGACACAGATAACCTTCAACCTTGAGTACTTTCTGCACCCTCTTTATTGTATGCGGTTCTGGATTAATAAAGAGAGAATTAAATTGTCCTTTTCACCAGTGGATCAGAGATGTCATGGTGGAATGTGCAGCTCTGCTACAACCTAAGTTTTGAAAGCAAACACGATGCTGTAGCATCCATTGACGAAAAGAGATTGTCTCACATCTCCTGTCCCACATAAATCCAAGCTGCGACAGTTCCACATACGCATCGGCGTATCCAGCCGCACACTGTCTTTGACCAGGTCTTAGACCTTCTCAGCTCTCCTTTTCAGGTACGATTTGTGCAGGCCATGAAAATACAGATCAATCTTTTACTACTTTAGGGAGGTACCAGTGCTAGATATTGACCGTGAATTTAGCTAATTTCAAAACAAGTAGAAAGTGTCGCAACTTCCGACTTGAAGGCCGAAGCCAGAATCGAACACGGTACTTCTGGACTATGTGAGCAGCACGCTACACGCGCACACACACATTTTTTCAATCAAAACAGATTTTTCTGATTCTTCAAAATGCACCTAGTCCCGCACTACTTATAAAATCTAGATTAAAGGTGGCCCTCTTTTAACCACTGGCGAAGCGTAACCTCTGTTCCTTCCTCCGTCCGCCTCTCCCACCTCTCTCATTCATGCTCTCTCGCATTTCAAATTAGAGGCATCTTTGATTAGCGAGACAAAGAGCCTGCCTTAAATAAGAAGAGCATTTACAAGTCAGACTGTGCTCTCATGAGGGTGAAGCTGGCGCTGTGTGCACCACAATGACGCGTACGCTCTATTGTTAATGAAATGAACACCTGGCTGCCAGGCAAGCGTTAAACTGCACCTGAAGCACTGCAAACAACACACAACATGACATCGCAATGGCGAGATTCATCCTACTCTCACATAAACCGCTCTCATTTTTTTACATTAAGGAGAAGCCGGTTGATGAGAACAACATTTATCATACCAATTGCCATGTGGTTTCCTTTAGAGGGAGAAAGCTGATGATGAAACATCAATCGTAGTGATTTTCATAGTGAATTTCTGAAAATGACCTTTTGGAGTTGGGTGTTGTGAAAAGAAGTACAGATGATCCCCCACTTACGAACATTCAAGTTACAAACAACGGTACATACAAATATTTTTGTAGTAACATATGTAGTATTCTGTCCAGTTGTATACATATCTTATAGAGCATATATTTTATTAAATGTTTATTTTGCAGTACCAACCAATACAGGTTACTTATACAAGCCCTAAACATATGTATACAAGACTGAATTGGTAATGGCTCCCATCTCCTCCCTGCTGGCGACTTGAGTTCCACAATGGGACTGGGTTTCCCTGCATAGACTGTCCTTAAGATAAGATAAGATAGCCCCAAAGAAAAAAATCTGGTCCCTGGTCTTAGGTCCCTGGTCTGGGGTGCCAACTAAAAATAAGTCTTGAGACTGATCACTCGGACTCCGAAGTGTCACGGTTTGCAAGGTGGTGATGGCGGGTGCGGATCCCAAAAAGCAGGCAGGAGGGAGCAGGAGGTTGTTTGACAAATTGTATTAAAATAAAGGTCAGCAGGAACAAAATGTAAAACATCAAACTGATCTGAACAGAAAAAAGTATCAAAAGAAAACCAAGTGTAAAAGTCCGCCAAGGTTAAACAAACACGTGCACAACATACAATGCATGCGATTGCAGACAAACATGCAACAAACAATGAACCGACACCGGATGGTCGTGCCGGGAGTCCTTTTAAGTGTCACTGATTAAAACGACCAGCACCTGCGAGGCTGCAGGCAGGGCTGACGTCGCTACCCGTTGGTCGCCAATCCGAACGTGGTAGTCCGCCACTGATCGGGATGACCAGCACCTGTGCAGGTGCAGGCGGGGCCGACAGCGCCACCTGTTGGTCACCAACCAGATCATGACACGAAGTTCTCTTTCAGCAAATAATTGGGAAAGGTTTGAGATGTGAGAACTTGCTCCATCTTGCTGGAACCAGAACTTGCTCATGAGTGATGGCTCGATGGACCAATTCAGGCTGTGAGAACATCATGGACAACTTTGTGCTGCGCCACGGAGTTAAATGGAGGCAATGTAGAACATATGCTGTAGAACAGAGAAAAAAGGCCAAAGACCCTTGTGTTTTGATGTGATGTTTTGAGTATAATAAACTAGTTATGACAAAACACTAAGAAACGGAGCATAATTATTGGGGCCCATTTTTTTTTTGGGGGGGGGGGGGTTACCCTGTTTAAACATTAAACATACTTATATAAGCCTTAAATATACATTCCATACAAAATATAGCACTGAAGCAACTTATGAACAAATTCACCTTATGAACAAGCGTTCGGAACTTTTCTTGTTCGTAAGTTGGGGAGCTGCGCCACTCTTTAGACATACAGACATATTTGTAAAGAGCCTTTTTGGCAGATATTTGGAAAATATTTTGTGCAGCAACCAAAGCAGCAAGCAGGTGATAATCGATTTTGACATTAGCCAGCTCTAAATGCAATCCTATACTTATAGGTGTGTGTTGTTCCATTACAGTAACTTGTTAAAAGAAGAAAGAAAATAATCATGTGATGATGAAAGTTATAAGATGACCTTTAACTTTTTTTACAGTTTCATTTTTCAAGCTTTTGTATTAGTTCAAAGGTCTTCAATTCTGTTTCGTAATGACTGTTTTCCATCTGTACTAGCTGCCAAACAACTGATTCAAATGATCTGAATCGTTATCCACCTTCTGCAGACGTTGTTGATTCATGTCTACTGCAGCGGAGAGTAATAGAAAACATCCATGAAACCGATTCTGGAGGAATAGGATAGAAGACCCTTGAAATACACACACGATTGCTTCTCAAAGACAGAAAATAAAAACAGTTCAGTAGGAATCATCCACAAGCTCCTACCTCCATTGAATAATGTACGGGTGACAGAATGTTAGGTTCCCAGCGTGGAAGCAAAGCAGCAGCCGGTGAGACAATCATTGCCTGATTCAAAGTAAAGGGGTGGCTTAGAGCAGGTGGTGACATCTGCGGCAAACTGCTGTGGATTGGATGGACGCCCATCGTGTAGACGGTTGAAGAAGTTCTGAATAGATTCCATCATATCCCTCAGGAGTTACTTATATCTACCAAGGAACATTTCCTGTGCATGGGCTGTTTGAGAAATTGGGTCAGAACATACCGTCACATCGGGAGTGGAATTTTGATCTAGACACAGAGCATAGAGAGACAATATCAAAAATAATATTATATACGATATTTACCAGTGTATAAGGCACACTGGACTACAAGGCGTGTCCCCAATGAATGGGGTATTTTCTTTTTCCATATATAAAGTGCACTGGATCATACCTCAGTGAATGACATGTTGAAAAAAGTCTTCCATATATAAGGCACAGCACATTATAAGGCGCTACAGTCGTGGCTGGGTTACATTATGAACCCATTCGACAGTGCTGCACTAAAAGGAACGGCAAATAATCAGATTTCACCATCATTTTCCTCTGTTGACGTCATGATGGCCTTGATGTTTTTTGATGTCAGAAAAAAACAGTTAATTCCTACATTATATGGATCTGGAGTTATATGAGCTTGAAATGAGGGTGGCTGTACAAAATACAATGCAATACGTACATATTGGTTTATATAGTGCTTGAAGTACAGCTGAAGCTGGAACAAAGTGCTAAAATGCAAAGAAGGGAAATGCTGCCCCCTTGTGGAAAAAAACATTGCCAGAGGCCATGGACAGCGCTTTATCAGCACACATGCATGAAAAAAACAAAGCCCGAACAAATTCAGGAATGGCGCTCGACATCATATTTTCAATTCCCGACTAAATTTGTGAATGGCAATGAATGAGTTAAAATGAAACACCGTTTTATATATCCCAGCATGGACCGTGCTCTAATTCCTCTATGGCGGGAGGGAATGGAGTCGGTGGCTGCAAACAAAAGTTGCAAGACATGATGTTGTCATGGTTTGCATGGTGGTGATAGTGGTGGATCCCAAAAAAGCAGGCAGGAGGGAGCAGCAGGGTGTAATTTACAAATTATATTAAATAAAGTCTGACAGGGTGAAGCGAACACATACAATGACCCGACAACGAATGGTCGTGCCGGGAATCTTTTTTACTGCCACTGATTGGAACGACCAACTTCTGTGCAGGTGCACCACCCATTGGTCGCCAACCAGATTGTGACAGTTGTGGCTCAATATTACTTCGCAAAGAAGTCACAAGAAGAAAATGAAGGATTTTGGCTGTGCCTTATACACCGGTAAATACGTTCCATTTTAAACAATCATTATCACTTCAAACAAATTCTTGTAATAGTTTAACATTTGACATCAAATATAAATGCAATCACAACAACCTTTCACAGTCCCTGAGTCATAACGAGCAGGATTAAAACAACCAAGTAATAACACTTCAGTTTCCTCATCAGCGTGTGAATGATGAGTGAGGAAAAGCTCAATTTCAATTTACAAATTCAACAATTTAAGTCTTTAAAGAACCCAAAACTCACTCAGTGCAAAACCCCTTGGGTTCAATCAAACACAAACAAACGCCGCCTCGAAGGTTTTTAATCCTTCCATTGTTTGAAATTCCAGATTATTTCTCTGCTTGCTTTTGCTTTGCATACATAACGCCTTCCTTGTTTTGATTAAGCTTCCAAACTCTGGCAAAGATGAATGTGAGCGTCATCGGGGACTTAAGTGATCATTCGGACCGCCACATAATGACCTCACTAGATCAATAGCTAAACAAGAGCCTGGACAATTCTTTTCCTTTCGTTTTTCTTTTTTCATGCACACCCGTGACAACGGCTAACCCGATATGCCTCTCGCATGGTCAAAAGGCTCCAAACAACAAAACTGTTTTCACAAAGGAGGGATTCAGAGTTTTTAAAATAATAGATGGTAAAGGTACGTTTTGGGGAAAGAAGAAAAACAAAATAATTGAAGAAAAATGATTTCACTTATCCAACAAACCCAAGCTGAGACAATGTTTCTTTCTCTTTCTTTGGATTAACGATTATCATATTCATCATATGTCGTACGTCGTAAATCGGATGTTACCTGTATTAAAAACCGTGTGTGTGTGTGTGTGTGTGCGTGTGTGTGTGTGTGTGTGTGTGTGTGTGTGTGTGTGTGTGTGTGTGTGTGTGTGTGTGTGTGTGTGTGTGTGTGTGTGTGAGTGTGTGGTGTGTGTGCTTGTGGGGCCGTACAGTACATTTGTGTATGCTGTGGGAAGTGGGCAAGTGTGGGAAGTCTTCTTTTTTAGGTTGGAATTTAGAGGTTTTAATTACACCACCACTTTGAGTGGCTATTTTTACGTATACATAGAGCTATCTAATTAATTTGACAATTTGGTTGATTGATAATGTTGATCTCAAACCTCAATCGTGTACACTCCATATTGTTGCTTTTACCATGATGAGGTGTTGAGCATCAACACTTATATAAAAGTTACTCACTAACAGTGAGTAGCGTGGACACAGAGACTTTACCAATGTTGAAATTAACCAAATTGTATGAAAAAAAGTTTTTAATTGTTGCTGTTACGCATTAAAAACTGTAAACAGTTACGCTACTCACACACACACATACGCAGGCACGCACAAAACCACACACCTTATGACCCTAATATTAAAGGCACAGAGAAACCATATGAGGAAAAAAGGGCCGAAGGGAAGCTTATCCATGTTGAGTGACACCTGCCACTCCCCCACTCCCCCGGCGTGATTGCCGCTGGTGCTTTACAACAACAACAACAACAATAATAATAATAATAATAATAATAATAATAATAATAGCTTGCATTTAAATAATTAAACTAAGTGCAAAAACAAGTTATAATAGCCAAATTAAAACGATTTGACTAGAGCCTCCTCTTAAAAAAATCAACAGTCTCTGCAGACCGAATGTCCTCTGGCAGGTTGTTCCATAGCTCAGGACCATAATGGCTGAATGCAGCCTCACCAAGTATTTTGGTCCTCACCATTAGAATAATGAAAAAGCCCCAGGATCCGAAATGGTTGATGTGATAAAAAGCTGCTCGGATAAGTAAGATGGCCCCAAGGCCGTTCCGACATTTAAGAACGCTATAACGTATAATGTAAAAGATATCATGTATATCCCCAAAAAAATCATGGGAAAGTAATACATTGTTTATAAATATTGTTAGTAAAACCACTTTTCACTTCATGATATCAGAAAAAAGACCTAAGAAATTAATCCAGTTTATCCTTACAAGCACTACATTCCCGCTAACAGGCCCTGGTGTTTCACCCCTCCGCAGTGCAGATCAAATTTACTTCACTCACTGGATTTGATCTGCACTGCACCGTAAAAATCCTTTCCGCGAGTGAATTTGATCTCACTTGAACTAAATCTTGTTTGTTGTGGTGCGGCACTGGGAGCTCGAAAAATATTCTGATTGGATTGAAGAATCAGCCTTGACTGAGAATATAATGTTCGAAGTGGAACTCATTACCGTGCGTGAATGTTAACAATACGCAATGTAGTCAAGCACATAGAACACAAAATGATAGTGAAACCCTGAGTGGCTCTGATATTGGGGCAATCGAAATCAGATGTACACTAATTATATGTGGCAAAAAGATGTAATAAGTTCAGAATCCATCCATCCATCCATTCAGAATCCATTGGACACAAAGCAAAATGAGTATATTAAAAGCATAGATAATACTAACAACCAAAACATAAAATTGAATTATTCCACATTGTGCATTCTTTGACATTGCGTCAGTCAAATGAACTGGTCAATGGCGTTTTGGATTGGATTCGTTTAGCATTTATTAGTCTCGCATTGGAGAAATTTACATTTCACAGCAGCAAAGTGATGAAAGGAAAGGAAGAAGTAGAAAAACAAAATACAGAAGCTGCTGTAAAAGCAGCCACTCTCGCGGCGCCATCTTGAAGACGAAAAAAAAAACTAAATAACCAATAATGTGACACAACACAAAAGACACATTCAATCTTAAACACTTTCTGCACCCTCTTTGAAGCAGTTAAAAATGAAAGAGGAGGGGATTAAAGCATCCTTTTCACCAGTGGGTCAGGGAAGTCATGGGGAAAGGTACACGTCTGCTACAAGCTAAATGTTAAAAGCAAACACAAAGCTATCAAATCCATTGACGAAAAGAGATTGTGTCACATCTCCTGTACCACATAATCCACTTCAAGTCCAAGCTGCGACGGTTCCACATATGCACCATATAAAGCACTGGTCAGACCTCTGGCACAAGGGGTCAGCATTTGCCTTTTGTCCATGTTTGCGCTTTATTACAGCTTCCGTTGTTGTTAAAGAGCTATATAAATCAATATATATGTTTTGTGTTTTGTACAGCCGCCCCCATTTCAAGCTCAGATAACTCCAGAACCATATAACTTGGGAAATAACTATTTTTTTTTCTGATGAAGAGAGTCTAAGGTTTCTATCGCTCTAATGAATGTTTATGTAGTCCTAAAACTCAATATTTTGTGGAGTGAAAATGACAAAAACCCTGCTACTGGAGTTGACACATTTTTGAGTTAAAAAGTCATGTGGAAATTGTCATATTAAACCCGGATACTGTCCCAAAGATTTAGACTTTCCAGAATAAAGGAGTTCTCATATGAACAAACGGTGGTAAAACTAAAAGTGCATCTCATTTGCGTGTCTGTGTTCCAAAGCGAGCTGTCTGATTGCCGACAGTCCCGCAGAGTCAACAGAGGGACTCAGCGGGTTGGTGCGCAACATGGCTGACAAACCGGGTTCAACATCTCGGCATGATCGAGTAGAAGGGGTGAAGGGCTGAGGTGACGCTTCTATCTTGTTGTTACCAGGCGACAAATTTCTGTTTGACATTCGGCAACAGCCTCACTTACATCACTGTTCTCCTCATTTCAGATGACATTTTAAAGGATGAGTGATCCATTTAAAATGAGATTGGACAGATTGTACTTTTGTGTATTGGATGTATGATTCATCACATGGTGTTCTGATCCCATTAATTCTCCAATCAAAATTTCGCCTTTGAGCAGAAAAGTTTACACCACCCTGTTTTATACCTTCATTTTTTATTTAATTCTTTTATTTTTAGTTTCACTTGCTTTTTTTAACTCTTATTATTGCATCTTAGTTAACACTCGAAATATCTAGCTTCTTTCATCTACCATTTCTTAAATTCTTGTTCTCGTGGGTTGATTTATTTTCTCCCTAAAAGACCTGAACCATTTTTTGTCCTCTTAAAATTAAAGAGCCTTCTCATAATGGAGAGAAGTGGTTCAGCAAAGAAAAAAAACACATTCGAATTCGTACATTAATGACCTTGATTTCGCCAGCCAGTAGAGTTTTATGAAACGTAAACTTTTTGCAATGCGGCTTGACTTTATCATCTAAATCCATCCACAGGAATGACACAGTCGGTTGTTAAATGGAACCGATAAATCACCAACCCGGGCACAATCATTGTGATGGAATGAAACCTTTCAGTTTGCCCGCCCGTCTACTCTTGGAAAATAATTACCTGGAATCGGTGCGTTTGTGCACCAAGGAAGAAGAACTAACAAGCAATCATTATGTCTCGATTCGGTAGACACCTGCAGATGATCTTTCAATGCATTTCAAAAGAACAGCAGAAAGCTACGTTTCCATCTCTCTCTACCCTTGATGCTAATTATTTGCGTGGCTTTCCATTCATTTAATGTTTGCGTCCTTCCCCTATACTGCGTCACAATATCTCACAGGACACTACAGTCCTCATAAAGAGGTAACTTAAAGAAGACATTTTGCCTTGAATAATGATCACTCAGCTAAAACTTTGCTTTGAAAATTTTTTTTTCTCTCCAAATGTTCTACATCTCTTGAAGTTGTTGTGCGTCGTGTGGAATGGATACGGATTGTTTTTTCAGCATCTATGGCCAAGACATTCATCAAGGATGAGACTCTGTTGAGTGGTTGTGCCTTTTCGGCAGAACAAATATGCCAGCACTGTTTTTGATTGGGGGAATGTCAGTGCGATTTGACTGTTTTCGCTGGGCAGCTCTGGGGCGATTGTGCTTTTTTTTTTGGCCTGTAATGGGCAGTATTTCCGCAGCCCCGTTTTGTTCAGCAGAAAGGTCGATGCGTATGTAGAGCTGTCGCAGCTTGGAATTGAAGCGGATTTACGGGTGACAGGAGATGTGAGACAATCTCTTTTCGTCATTGGATGCTACAGCATTGTGTTTGCTTTCAACATTTAGCTTGTAGCAGATATGCACATTTCACCATGACATCCCTGATCCACTGGTGAAAAGGCCACGTTGATCCTCTCCTCTTTCATCTAGAACTACTTCGTACAACAAAGAGGGTGCAGAAAGTGCTTAAGATGAATGACTGTCTTTTGTGTTGTGTCACATTACTGTCACATTACGTTTTTTTTTTTTTTTTTTTGACTTCAAGATGGCGGCGCGACAGTGGTTGCCTTTACAGTGTTTTTCTACTTCTTCATTTCCTTTCTTCTTAATTTCATCACTTTACTGCTGTAAAGTGTAAATTTCTCCTCTGCGAGAATAATAAAGGCTAATGCAATACAAACACTATTCAACGTTGAATGTCGGCATGTTTTTTGGAGGACATAAATGTAATTACTTGTCGTACGCCTCACGTGTTTTCTTTGTGCTTTTGAAGTCACCACAGTTGATTTGTTTGGGAAAAACAGATGGCGAGTAGGGCTCCAGCAGCACACTTGTTGGTCATCATGTCATTAGTACGACCTTTTTAATTTATTTTTTGTACTTTTTAAGTCACCACTGTTGATTTGTTTCATAACAACAGGTGACTCAGTAGGGCTCCAGTGACACACTTGTTGGTCATCATGTCATTCGTAGATTTTCTGTTTAAAGGACTCCTGCCCCGACCACTCGGGTCATTGCTGCTGTTTCTGTCATTGTTACAGTAAGTGCTTCTATTGGTTTCTATTCATCGTGTCATATTTGTATTGATTTAATGTCATATTTTGTTGTTACTTAGAATTGTTGTTATTTTCAGGACTTTGTTTTTTTAGGATTTGGTTTTGTCATGGTTCGATTGATATATTTTGTCATGTTCCCCCTCCTCCTCCATCTTCCTTGCTTTTTGGGGGTCATCCACCACCACGAGCGCTGTTCGTGACAAAAGTCTGTGTTATAATGGCAACTTCTTTTTTAATCTTTCGTGGTTGACTCGACAAAACAGGCACTTGGGTTTAAGTTGAAAACCTTTATCTTACACCGAAAGACACAATTTTCTTGAGCAAAATGAGGTTGGAACTCTTCTTAAACGATCGATGCCTGCTGTCTCACACTGAACACTGTTATTACCTAATGTATCACTGCTCCGCTAGAGTGTTTCGAAAATTAATTGAGGCCCATCACAAGTGTGCGTTACACTGAGGTTCAGTTCATTTATTTATTTATTTATTTATTTATTTATTTATTTATGTATTTATTTGAATGCAGTATTCTTATTTTTTGGGAACATATGTATGCATTTAAACATATAAAACCTGCCTCAAAACCTATTTGTACTCTTTGGCATTTGACTCAGCATGATTCAGACTTAATCTTAGTTTTACTCCCTGATGCTTTCTACTACATGTGTGACTGCTTTCTTTACTGTATGTGATAGTTTTGTTACAGCTTCGGCTGTTGTTAAAGTTCGATATAAATCAACAAGTATTGTATTGTATTGTATTGTATTGTATTGTATTGTATTGTATTGTATTGTATAAACTACAGTCAGTGAAGTTAAAGGTCACTTGTGGAGATTTGAAATTGTCTTCATTAAAGTTTTGCAGGGACCACCACGATTATCGTCCTGGTGACAAATCGAAACAAAACAAAACAAACAACAATAACATAAAAAAACCTCCACAGTTCAGTCTTTAAGCTGTGAAATATGATTAATTGTGAAACATCGCAGCGGTTTACGGATTTGATTAATATTTGAATGCCCCTTACTTCATAAACCGTTGGATTTGTCGCATTTGATCGTCTCCTTATTCACATTTACACTTGTTACAGTAAATAAAGCTTCAAGTGACTACAAGGTTCCAAATTGCAGAAAGTGATGGGAATTTGCAGCCTCTGCAAATAGAGCCTATTATTGTAATATAATCCCTTACATGCATATGTATTGTATTGCATATAAGAAATGAAAAAAAATGCTAAAATGATGACGAAAAAAATATGCAACACTTACCTTGGACCTGAAAAAAATATATCATGTACCAAATTAGATTCTCTTTTGAAATGCATAGTCAAAATCATCAATATTTAAAATCCTGCTCGTGTCCACCATGCACCCTTGAAGCCTTCAGAGACGCTCCTCCTCACCGCTTGGCTACAAATCAAAACATTAATTGATTGTGAAGCTATGTGAAGAAGAAGAAACAATGTGACGGTGAACAGCACCTTGAGTTGAGAAGAGTCGCCAATCATTTCGCCACACACACCCGTTGTGTGCTCCTAGAGCAGGACGGTGAGGTCGGATAGCAGCCAAAGCCACAGATCATCTACTGGTGGCCTACGGTCCTCTTTAAAAAAAAAATACATAAATACAATATACCACAACAATGAATATTTTAGATTCACCAAATGCACTCTGTGATGTTTGTTTACATAACAAAACATGAGTCGGAGCCACAATTTGGCATGGTATCACACATACCGGCGGAGCGCCACGCACAGTGTTTTCAATTGAGAAAATGTCGAAATAAATGAAGCGATTTATACTCAAGCTGTTCCCCTGTGTGACAGTAGGATTCGTGCTTTGTAGTCGTTTGGTTTTATGAATAAAACCAAACGACTGGCCCCATGCCATCCTCTACAATCAATCATTTTTTTATTCTAGGGCCATCTTTTAATATCTGTTTGGATGGAATATACATACAATGTCATCTGAAAACTGCAAAGTTAAAAGTACCGTATTTTCCACCCTGTCAGGCGCACCTAAAGGTATTCAATTTTCTGATAATCCCACAGTACATTTTATCATCCAATCCACTTTACAGAATATATGGATCAATATTATTGTCGACTAAATTCTATGCACCTTATACTGCGGTGCGCCCTTGATATGAAATCCGTTTTTAAATATTCCATTCATTGAAAGTTCATTTAAAAAAGTAACCCCCATCTGCTGAACATCCACAGATACCCAGCATGTGAGCAGGGAGAGCAATTTTGCAGTCTTTTTTTGGGGTGTGTGTGTGTGTGCAAGACAACAAACACACTTCCTTTGTGTACTCATTTGTAATGTATGCAATGTCTTCCAGTTGATTGCAGCTTACTCATACTTGTGTCTTAATAAGTTTTTAATTTAGTTTTTAAAAGGCCACTGATGGAGAAAAATCATGAAAGCTCTTTTACTTATTGGAGAGCATGCCCCCGTTTTCATGTCAACACTGTTTAACAGTGACGTGCGGTGAGGTTCGTGGCTGACTGACGTCATCACAGTCAGATTTACAAACATATGAACTCCACAAAGTAGCTTATTCACCATTTAATTGGCAACAGTTAATGTGTTTTGTTTAAAATGTCATGTCAGCATTCTTTATATATACAAACTGTAGCATAGAAAAAAAAAACAATTAAAAAAACGTTATTATCGTGTTATCTTTACTTATAAATGAAGTCCAAGTCTCTCTGTCTCAATGGAGATCACTGCCAGTGAAGAAAGTCGTCCTGTTCCGACTGTATGTTTTCAGTCTTCTGTGCTGAGAATGACCGCTCCACTGATGCTGGAGTAGCTGGAACAGTGATCACGAGCTGGAGCAACTTTGTAGCTTCAGGAATAATTTCAATGAGCCAAAAAGCTCATAAGCTGTCCAGGAGATTTACATTCAACCCTCGCCGTTTGTGAGCTATACAGTCCGGTGTAGGTCTTCCTTTAATTATTATCTCCTACTTCGATTGAAAGTCCAGTTTAGAAAATTCTTTCAATTTAGATTTAGATATTCAATCCACCATTCTGAAAATAAGGCCAAACAACACGAAAAAAAAATGACTGGATGGTTGCACTTAACTTGCTAACTGTTTACTGTAGCTTGCTCTCACTAATTCTATTATTCTGCAGCCGAGGAGTCTCAAGAAGATTCTCTAATCACCAGCGCCCCCTGTCATGAGGCAGGAGAACTATGTGCCTCACCTATGCACACAGTTTTGATAAAAAAAATAAATTAAAATAAACACTGTAGTACAGTGTTTATAATGTACAGTACTGTACATTAAATACACGAGCTAAACTGTAGAAATTTAGTTCATATACGAAAAGCTTTTGAACACTTTAATGGCGATATCTAGAGGGACAGCAATGCGGTCTCACTGCAGAGCAAGCCAGCACAGTTAGCATAGTAATTGCGCAATCCGTGGTGAGGCTCAACCGGCTGCTGCCTCACCGCTCGTCTCCACTTAGTATTTGAACGGTAAATGTGAAAATTCTGTGATTTTGAAAAGAAATCCAAAAATGGTGAAGTTAAATGGAAAAGAATGTTAAAGTACAAATCATTAAATAAATATAACTGTTTCATTTATTTTGTCATTTTGTCAAGTGCAAAAGTGATGCTACAGGGAGAAGAGATAAAGAAGGTGGATGATTTTAAGTACTTGGGGTCAACTGTCCAGAGCAATGGAGAGTGTGGAGAAGAGGTGAAGAAGCGTGTCCAGGCAAGCTGGAGCGGCTGGAGAAAAATGTCAGGTGTGATGTGTGATAGAAGGGTTTCAGCTAGGATGAAAGGAAAAGTGTATAAAACCGTGGTCAGACCAGCCATGAATTTTGGACTGGAGACGGTGCCACTGAAGAAAAGACAGGAAGCAGAGCTGGAGGTAGCAGAGCTGAAGATGTTGCGGTTTTCTTTGGGAAATGACCAGGTTGGATAGGATCAGGAATGAGTACATTAGAAGGACAACTCATATTAGAGGCTTTGGAGAGAAAGTCAGAGAGACTAGACTGAGATGGTTTGGACATGTCCAGAGGAGAGAGAGTGACTATATCGGGAGAAGGATGCTGAGCCTTGAAGTGCCAGGCAGGAGACCGAGAGGAAGACCGAAGAGGAGGTTTATGGATGTGGTCAAAGAGGTCATGAAGGTAGCTGGTGTGAGGGAATAGGATGCACAAAACCGGGATAGATGGAGGACATTGATTCGCTGTGGCGACCCCTGAAGGGAAAAGCCAAAAGGAAAAGAAGATAATTTATTTTGTCATTTGATATTTCCATGATGACAGGTGAGACACAGCCTCACCTGCCTCACCTGACTGCACATCACTGCTGTTTAACATTGGCAAAGAAACTGAAAGTACCTTAATTTACAAAAGCATACTTTTTATTCTCAAGCTTCAACAACTTGAACGGTTGAGTGAATATTGTCAATTCAAACCCCAGACAGTAATTCAAACCAATGTGTCAGTATGGCTCACCTTCATTTGGTACAGTGGTGAGCTCAAGCATTTCCCAGTCGGACGAGAATAAACCTTTTAATGTGGGACATGCGTCAAACTTAGTCTGTGTCATGTTTGACATTCACGTGATTTGTCATTGTCCTGAAATTGGCCTTGAAAGGTAAAGGCCTGCAAAAATGAGCAGATGTGAATTAAATGATATCCACGTCCACTTGGTGACTCTTACACGCTCATTAAACGCATGAAAAATGATTGATAGCGTCTGCATCCTGTGCTTCTAAGCTAGAAGTCAGTCGAGTTAATAAATGAACTGTTTCCATTTGATTTTGGAGACACGTCAGCATTTTGGAAATAGAAGTATGCTGTTTAGTACATTTCGTGGCTTGATTCATTCACAGAAATTTCAAAAGCTACCCCTACAATGATCGACACGCAATTTGATGGACACATTCAAAGCAGTCAATACAGTTATTAACTCATTCACTGCGACACATGCAAAAATGTGTCCACTCATGTGCCAGGATTTAGTTATTTTCACTTGAATTCCAGGACCCACAGAATATAGAGTCTTATAGGGTTCTAGCACTACATAAACATTCAATACAGCGTTAGAAAACGTAGAATATCTTCTTTTATAAAACAAGTTAATTCATAAATTATATGGGTCTGGAGTTACATGAGCTTGAAATGAGGGTAGTTGTCCAAAATACAATGCAATACATACATATCAGTTCATATCGCTCTTTAACAACAGCTGAAGCTGGAACAAAGCGCTGACATGGAAAAAAGGGACATTCTGCCCCCTTGTAGAAAAGAATAAAACATTCCCAGATGCCATGGCCAGCGCTTTATGGGCACCCAAGCATGAAAAAAAAACACAACCCGAACAAATTTGGGAATGGCGCTCTCTGTCATATTTTCAATTTCTGAATACATTCGTGAATGGCAGGGAATGAGATACAATGGAACATATGCAATCAAATTGATTCCTTTTGTCAAATAACTAATCATGGACAATAAAAAAAGTGTCCATTTGTTAGCTGAAGAGTTTTTGTGACATGTCAAATGTCAAACAAATGTCATACAACATTTTCATTCATTGTACTTGCTTATTTCAAAATAGTTGGCCACTTTTAACAAAAGCCTCGAGAATCATGACTCCGCTAGTAGCGGTAGTAGTGGCCAAAGTCTCACTTTCTGTTTGATGCTCTTCGAGTGAAATGTGACTGGCAGACACTTTGGAAGACAATGACAACTACAGGAATGCACAGAGGTTTGTGAGGTCAGTGAAAGTGACCAATGATGTGGCTGAGAGAGGTGTGAAACTAATGAGTGACTTTGCAACTCACATCACAACTGACCCAGAGCAAAGAAGCTGTGTACTACAAGTTGTGGAGTACCACAGGAAAAAAAAATTGACAGTTTCAAAAAAGCCACATTGAACAAGTGATAATACATATATTAGTAACATCCTATCTGACAGTTTCTTATGCAATATATATGTCAGTGCAGTGCTATCATACTACCAAACTGATTTTTTGTAGTGTGCCAGCTGTTTGTGCATTAAAATTAGCTAAAGTTTACACAGGTTTCATGTGTTTTATTGTGCTTACCACCATATTCAAGAATATTTTATTAGCCTTCATTTGGTACCACTTTCAATGCTATAGCATCAACCTCTGGAAAGCTACAATGAAAATAAGGACATAATATCCCAAAGTTTGCAGCGTTTTTGAAAAATGTCAACAATAAAATTACATGGCTCTTGAGGCAGGAATAGCCAAGGTCCAAGATCACAATAACTGGTATATTTACCCAATTTAGACCTTGGAGAATGGGAATAATATCAGTTTCCATATGTTTGAAGAAAAAGGTCAATTTTGAAGAGGTCTACTCTGCTACCTTTTTCTGATGACTGCACGATTCCAACGAGGGGACCAAAGGCACTTTGTAGTGATATTGACCCGGGTATTTTATTTATTTACTAATCACAATATTGTGATGACGATAGCACAGGAGTCAGAAATACGGGACGAAAGAGAAAGGGGTGACTTTGTTCTTCCTGTTGACGGCATGTGAAGGGCACACATGATAGGATGAAAGTGGGCAAAGGACGGAGACGATGAGATGGGGAAAGGAAATGCGGGAGGTCATGTGACGTGTTTCTTGTAGTTGACGACACTGTTGAAGAAGTCTGGGGGTGTGCGACGATCACCCAGGAGCCTCAAAACACACACACACACACACACACACAGACACATTAACCCATCAGCAAGGAGACTTCTTGCCTTAGCAATGCTAACTATGTTAATAATCTTCAGTTTCGGTTCACGGACAATCCGGGATAATGCCAAATGCCAAAGAGTGCAAGTGAGTTTTGAGGTGGGTTTTAAAGATAAGCAGTAAGGGGGCTTGCCGAATATTCAGTGGCAGGTCATTCCAGAGAGTGGGACCGGAAAAGGCTCGATCCCCTCGGAGCCTCCGTTTAGCTTTTGGCACATCTAATAATGTCTGGTCAGCAGACCTGAGGCGCGGGAAGGTATGTAGGGGTGGATGAGCTCGGAGAGGTAAGGAGGAGCGAGGCCATTTAAAGATTTGAAAACAAATAATAAGATCTTGAAAAGAACTTGAAAAAATATGGGGAGCCAATGAAGGGATGCCAGAGTAGGAGTTATGTGCTCCCTCTTACGAGTCTTACCAGTCAAGAGGCGAGCAGCAGTAAGATAAATAACGGTTACATTGAAATGAAATGAATTATTATGCAGATCTTGTTATTTGTGGACACTATGTACAGTACTGCATTTGTCATCCAACCTGGATAATTTCAGTTCTTTCTTACAAGTTAACTGATAGATCCAACTTTGTGATTGAAGAGTAATCACTTGTTTGAATACAAAAATCAAGCAGGAACCAAAGTAGAAAACAAAAAGATTATTTAATCTTCAGGACAGTGTAAAGAGACAGTGACAATATCGGGAGAAGGATGCTGAGCCTTGAACTGCCAGGCAGGAGACAGAGAGGAAGACAGAAGAGGAGGTTTATGGATGTGGTCAAAGAGGACATGAAGGTAGCTGGTGTGAGAGAAGAGGATGCACAAAACCGAGATAGGTGGAGGATATTGATTCGCTGTGGCGACCCCTGAAGGGAAAAGCCGAAAGGAAAAGAAGACATAAAATCGTCCTATCAGGAACAAATTCTAACTTGTATTTCTGTGATGCATTTATGATCATAACAAAGAAAAGAACGCAGAAAGAGGACATCATACACCATGAACTATTTTTTTTCAGAGTACATGCTTAGTTTTTATTTATCGAAAGTGTTTTTGTTCATTTCTACCCCCCCCCCCCTCCTTTTTTGGCATGAAATATCCAACTGGTGTCACAGAAGAGTAAAAAAATGGTGCCACTTATTCATATTCAACTCACTACACCTCATTCAACTTGTCAGCAAGTACTCATTTTTTACAAGTGTAGATTTATATTCTCCAATGTGGCTTCAAATTAAATTACACTTGACAACTGTAGAGAAGGGCCCACAGAGAACAAAAATGTTTATCTGTCATGGTAGCTGGGGCTGAATTCCAAGCCCTATAAAAAAATAAAAAATAAATAAACAAGCTCTGGGGCAATTTGGAATATGCATCGACACAGAGCCACTTGACACAATCACAACAGTGATGCTGCACCGTGTTTGCGGTATTCCTTTTAACTGGATCCAAGTTTCTCCTCATTATTTTCTACCTCATTTATATATATACATACATTGCGCTAATTAAATGTGTTCAGCTCTGGTCACACTCCTCCCCATCTTATTTCTCACGCTGCGATATATTCCCGCACAACGTACTCCCAACTGTTCTCCTTGACGTTGATAAATTGAAACAGTAAGTTGACTCCTCGGCTGATGTGTCAGAGTGATCCCAAGGTGCATTGAAACATTCTTGGCTCTCACTCCTCTTGAATCCCCTCCCATTATTAAACGCCGTCCGGCCATCCCACTCGGAAACCTTTTGGCCTCGATCGCCCTGTCGGTTCATTGTCCTTCCCGCTCTCTTTTCCACCTCACTCGAGGGAAAAAGATCCACATTCGAGCCAATGCTCACATCACATTACTTGCCGGCTTCCAAGTATACTCAAGAGTTCTCCTTACAATACAGATCCTTAACCTCCAACTACCCGCTGCCTTCATTACCTGACATGATCTGCTCCAAGTTCTTTGTTTCTGCTCTCTGCATATTTCTTTGCAGTAATTTACCTTTTTTTCCACACGATGTCAGAACCGTATCTTCACTACTGTTTTCTTCAAAAAGGAGTGTGGGTGTTCGCATGAATGCGCATAAGTTATCATATATTTACTCTCCGTGTAACTACAAAAGTTTTGTTCCAACGTGTGACCTTGCAAAATGTGATTTACAACAGGGTTGGTTCATTGTAGGGAGATTTGTCGGTTTCTGTAGGGTTCCTGTTCCTGCTTTGAAGTTAACATTTGATAGAGCTAACGGCTTCTTATAGACGTGAACTCATTTACAAATGTATTTGGGATTTGAAAATATGCCGGAGAGCAGGGGGGGGCAGTCATTTTTTTTGCCACGGGCCACATTGTAGTTATGGTTTCTTCTCGATGGCCGTTATGAATTTGGGGAAGCCATTAGAATGTTTCCTCCCCTTCACATATTACATCTAGAGCACACAACAAATTAATGAATAACTAGTTTTCAATCTGAAGTGAAGAATAATGACTGTTATTGTGGTTTACATCCAAAAATATGACATTTTGGTTAGGATTTTAGCAAGCATCATGGAATTTCATATGTTTGATTTGCTTACGCGGGCCCAAACAAATTATGTGGCGGGCTGGATTTGGCCCCCAGCCCAGACCTTTATTTTGACACCAGTAAATTGTTGACAGTTGAATGTTTATGTAGTCCTAAAACTCACAATTCTGTGGGTCCTGGAATTCAAGTGACAATGCCAAAAACCCTGGCATTGCAGCGGACACATTCTTTCACATCTGGCAGTGAATGAGTTAACTGGTCTTTATGAAGGTAACGTCAACCCTGGGACGAGGCACTGTAGGACGGCAATAGCTTACATCACATACCACTGACCTCAAGCATGGCCCCCTTTTGACCACCTGAGGAATGCACTGTGTTCTGAATGAATGAACCATTTGGAGAATTTGTTGCTGTTGTGAATTGTGAATACTCACCAACACCCGTTTAGAAGATTGTGTATCAGGGACATCCTTGCAATAAATACAAAGAGACAAACGCAGTTTATTCAGAGCTACCCAGGGACTGTCACAGTTTACACATCTAGCTGCAAGATCTGTTCCAAGCTTTTAAAGTGAGACGCGTCTCAGTGCACTCTCCTTGAAAGAAATACAACCATGCCTGCCTCTTGAGTCTTCCTGAAGTTCCTCTTAGCTTCAGATTGTGAGCAAAAAAAAAACAACACATAAGGTTTCACAGGACCTACGGACAAGAATACATCGAGCTCCTTACAGTAGGAACGTAGACCAAGGTTGCAAAAATGGAGAATCTCGAAATAAACAGGCCAGGTGCTTAATGCATCTTACCCAAAAAATAAATAAATATATTAAAACAATATGTATGGGGACATATCGATAGAGTGTGTATTTTGCGAGAAACAAAGAAAAACACAATTTTTGGACAATTCTACAGGAGTTCATCTGGACAAGCAACAATTTGCAATAATATTGCATAACAAAGTCGCAATCCTACAAAAATAAAATACTTGATGGTTCTGTTACAGGCTTCACTGTGTTAAATGATGACCAATCACTTGTTTGAATATAAAAATCAGCAGGATACAAGGTGGTGAACAAATAGATTATTTTAATCTTCCAGACAGCAAAGACATGTTAGTATAGGTCAAGTGAGGAGGCTAGTGAGAGCGAGAAGCCGTAAGGTTATAAACTAAACTACCCATATATATATATATATATATATATATATATATATATATATATATATATATATATATATATATCTCGGTCCAGAAAAGCGCAGTGCTGGGAACAGCACGGATACTGCACAGAACCCTCAAGCTTCCTGGCCTCTGGTAGAGGACCCGAGCTGAAATGGGGACAGACACCACCCATGGTGGGTGAGACAAGGATTTTTATTTTTTTTTTATAAATGAGTAGAAATGAAGTAAATGAGTAGAAATGAAGTAACATTGGATGTTTAAGGGGTAATAGTGCTATGTGATCAAAAGTTGCAGTTTTGTGAAAAAGAAGTTAATAATATCAAATTCATGCAAAATAGTCACGTAGCAGTAGTGAAGAGATGTCCTTGAAGAGACAGCAATCTGAGGGTCAAGCGAAAAGGTTCTGCTGCCAAAAGGAAGATGAAACTTTTTGAACAAATAGTACACGCATTACAGGCATTTGAATAAAAGTTCATTCCTGCGGGCTAAGATGTGTCATACGGTGTCGCCAAATTTGTCCTTCGGTCACTACAGCTAGCAAAGAAAATTGAGTTGTTGGCTGATTTGCATTGTATTCTGTCTCCATTAGCATGCCCCTATTAAATATTCAAGAGGGAAATGGTGCATGAGTCCACATTTGTCGACAAAATGACACAAATGTCCTGCCATCTGAATTTCTACATTCTCAAAGAAACTCACAGGCACTCTCTTTCCCTCCAGCGTTATCCCGAGCAGACGTGGTCCATTTGAGGCTGTAAAAGTGTCACGTATTTCCTCCTTTAAAAACATAACGAGCCCTAGGTTTGCATTTGCAAGAGCAGAAAACAAAAAAAGTAGATGCGGTGATGTGATGAAACCATCAAGTCGAGGCAAAACTAAATCCAACGTCACCTCATATGTTGTGTTTTTTTCTTGCAGCGACTCATTGCATCCGTCTCCGGCTCTACGTGCTTTTCATTATGTCCTGCGGGTTCCTCTTTGGACAGAGGGGTCAATCGAAATGCTTCATTGTTTGTTCAAGAAGCATGTTGAGACTTCTGAAAACGGCAAACTACAGTTTGTTCTCTCATCCAAGTGCATGGAGGTCAGTGAGAAGGTGAGACAACAAACACTGTGTGTACGTTTTTTTTTTTTCTGAAAGCACTGACGTGTGTGTGTGTATGTGGTGGGTGGTGAGGAGGCATGGGTGGGGGACAAAAGCTTTGGCATTCCCATTTGTGGGATCAAAATTAGTGGAAAGTGGTGAATTAGCTTTTTCCGACAGTATTTATAATAATAATAATACATTTTATTATTTGTCAGGTCATGCGGCTTCACTCTTGCTGGATGATAGACACATGGGAATTCAGATTATACTCACTCAAACTGTAATAGTTGTGACCATTGCGCGTAAATGTAAAACTAACGAAACAAAGATAAAAATTGTTCTTTAACCTTGTAAATTAGATTTTGGGGTTGATATGTGTTGTGACTTATACCTCCCACTTGAAGTGGCATTCCTGAGGTTGAAAAAGTGCCACTTTCTACTGATGTAGCCTTACTTGTTAGCACCAGGCCAGCAAGCTAACAGCTGTCAAAAATAATCTGCAATTTCATATTGAGGCGACTTGTAGGTAATTCGGTTTAGGTCATTAAAACCTAAAATACAACGGACGAGAGCAGGGGTAGGAAAAGCATGGCCGCACATGGTTTACTGTTATTTAACTCATTCACTGCCTGACGATGTGCAAATATGTGTCTACTCCAGTGCCAGGGTTTTTGTCATTGTCACTTAAATTCCAGGACCGACAGAATATTGAGTTTGATGATTACATAAATATTCAATACAGTGTTAGAAACCTTAGATTCTCTTCTTTCATCAGAAAAAAAGTTTTTTTTTCTTAAATTATATGGGTCTGGAGTTATATGAGCTTGAAATGAGGGCGGCTGTCCAAAATACAATGTAATACACACATATTTGTTTATATAGCGCTTTAACAACAGCTGAAACTGGAACAAAGCGCTAACATGCAAAAAAAGGGAAGGCTGCCCCTTTGTGTAAGGGGAAAAAAACATAGCCGGAGGTCTGGAGAGCGCTTTATTGGCGCCCAAGCAAGAAAGACCAAAACCCGAACTAATTCGGGCATGGCACTCAACATCATATTTTCAATTCCCGAATAAATTTGTAAATGGCAGCAAATGATTTCATTTGGCCCGCCAAACAGTGACATAAGTAAAATCCTGATTTTTTTTCTTAGCTGCTGTAAATTAGGATTTTCTCCATTGTGAGACGTACAATGCTCCCCCCCCCCACATTCTTATATTTATTACAACAATTGAACAGTTTCCACATCGGTTTATTAACATGTATGTATGATAGCATCAATGACTAATGCGATTTGGACTTTTTGGGAAAACCAAAAACACACATTAGCAAGTATCTTCATTGGAACAACTCTATGAAAATGTAAGGATTTTTTACATTTTTTTTACACAGAAACAACAAGATAAGTCAACAACAATGTCGTCCCCATTAGCGATATGCTGACAACATAATATCTCCGGTTTATGACGACCCTGTTGTCGACCTTTCGGGTTTATGGGCGACATAAGGATTTGCTCATTTACCGTTGTCCTTCTATCTATCCGGCCATTATCTGATCTTCTTATCCCTACGAGGCTCGGGGGCGTTTATCGCAGTTGGCTTTTGGCAGAAGGTAGCATACACCTAAACCGGTTCCTTGCTTATCAGTATAAATAATACATTTTATTTCTACTATTTTTGGAAAAGAGAATCCAACAACATAGAAACCCAAATGGATGTTATCATTTATGCTAACTGGTATTTAACTCTCAATCCAATTCCAAGATGGCGTCCGGGTAGGCAGCTGTCAGCAAGTTCTCTCACGAGTTGTTTGTTTTTTTTTTTTTTGTTGTTTGCGGTTGTATGTGGAACTGTTGCGGCTTGGAATAGAAGCAGATTTACGTGAGACAGGGGATGTGAAACAATCTTTTCGTCAATGGATGCTACGGCTTTGTGTTTGCTGAAAAGGACGCTTTGATCCTCTCCCCTTCCATATCGAACTGCTTCTTACAACGAATAAAGTGTTTTTTTTTGTTCTTTTGACTTCAAGATGGCGCCGCAAGATTGGCTGCCTTTCCAGCAGCTCCTGTATTTTGTATTTCTACTTCTTCCTTTCCTTTCTTCATCCTTCCATACCTTTGCTGCTGTGAAATGTAAATGTTTACACTGTGGCGAGACTAATATAGGCTAATCCAATCCAATCCCCATGCCTGAACTAAAGCATTCTTCCCAGATGACCCATTCAGCCAGCACCAAGGTTTTAATAGAATGTTACATGAAATTTAGGCGCTAAGGAACAGTACTCCCACTTCAACGGAAAGACTCAGTTGTGATTTTTCCTCCTGTGTCCTTGACTTCATCCATAAATCATATCACTCTTTTGGCTGAGGTGATAAACTGAAGTCAGGAAAACCATTTTCTATGTTAAAGCTCTCATAAACAGCACAGTGGCTTTTCAGATGGCTAATTAGCCACAAATGAGGGAGCGGTTGCTTTTCAGTGTACAGTTGTCCACATCATGGCCTTTTTACGGCTCCTTTCCTTGGAGGATTTCTGCAGATTTACTTGGATGCAAATGACTTCAACTCGGGTCAGCAAGTCCTTCGCTGTTTACCGTCCTCGAGAAAGCGAATATAATCACTTCACACTCATTCACTCGCCGAGGGAAAAAAATAACTTTTTGAAGTTGCGCCCGACTGCAATAAATCCTATGACGTGCAAGCAAAGAGCATTGAACGCATCTTAACAAAATTCATCGTCATCAACCACAGTTGCACGTTCACTTGCCGGCAGGCGACTGAGCGTGTTGGTGAAGGCACTGAATATGACCTCAGGCGAATCGATTTGCACTCCTGCGTCCGCTCTTGACATCAAAAAGGAGCCTCAAGTTGGCTCTGCTTCTGTCTACCAAAAGTCCTTCCATTAAGGAGACAATATTTCTTTTTTTTTCAATTAAAAAAAATAGTGATCATTAATTATTTATTTTTATTATTATTTTTTTAGTCAGGACTTTCATCTGTCTTTCTTTTTTATCTTTCATTTTTTCACTCTGCTGTTTCACACTGCAGAGGACTCAAAAAAAGGCTCATAAACCCTCCAATTGAAGGTGTCATTCGAATGTTGAATTGAGTGTCGACATATTTCTTCCTCTATATTCACTTAAGTGCATAATTGCTTGGGCATGGCCAGCTCAATGAGATAATTATTGGCTTTAAATAAAGAAAAAGTGAGGAGGCTCTGCTGTTACCCTCTAGATTTGATCCGGCTCCTGCAATTTCGTAAGAAACCTTGCTTTTAAGCGACTGATCAGTGAATCAGATATGTGAAGCAATAATTAGACTCAATCAATCAATTATTACATCCATAGGATATCAATTAAAAAGGGAAAGTCAACCTCAAAATTTTCTCTGGGGTTGCTGAACAACACATTCCGATGAAAATTCATTATTATTATTATTATTATTATTATTATTATTATTATTATTATTATTATTATTATTATTATTATTAGTAGTAGTAGTAGTAGTAGTAGTAGTAGTAGTAGTGGTAGTAGTAGTAATAGTAGTAGCAATAGTAGTAGTATTTTTTTATTATTTTTTTTATTATTGTCATTACTATTGTTAGCATTATTTATAATAATATTAACATTATTAATATTATTATTATTAGAGTACAGTGTCCTTAAAAGTTTGGAAAAAGTGCTTATGAATAAAATGTATTATTATTATTGATGAGAAGGTTTCTTCAGCCGTCATCTGTACAAATGTGAAGGTTTCGGACGTTTCGCCTCCTATCCAAGAGGCTTCGTCAGCAAACTAAAGTCTGACTGGTCGTATCGGCCCCATTTATATATCCCTAATGTCCAGACATGGTGGCGCCGGACACAGCTATGATAGGTCCCTACTCTCAGGTTGGGGGGGCAGAGGACCCCCCCCCCCCTGTGGCCCCACTGAATGTTCCTACATTCCTGACTAACGACTGGCCTTTTACCCCCACTCCCACCGGTATCACCTCATCAGCATAACGACCCTCATCAGCATTACGAAAGTTGCCTAACCTGTTTTGCCTAAGCAGGCTATTGTATGAACGATCCAAATTGAACCTCACCCCACCAGACCGGTTTAATGAAGGATTTTGTTGTTTTATAAGAATCGCTTCTTTTACCCCCCCTTTCAAACCATCTATGTTCTTTCGCTAAGATTTTAACCTCATTGTCGTCAAATGAGTGGTTGCTAGCTTTTAGGTGCAAATGTACTGCCGATTGAGGTCCATTTATATTATCCCTGCGATGTTGATAAAGTCTTTTTTTGAGAATTTGTTGAGTCTCCCCAATGTACTGCTCTTTACAATTTTCATTCTTACAATGTATGGAATAAACTACATTACTTTGTTTTTCATTTGATAGCCTATCTTTTGGATGCACTAATTTTTTGCCTTAACGTGTTTATCGGTTTGAAATAAGTAGGAATTTTATGTTGCCAAAGGACTCTGTAATTTTTCAGAAACTCCTGCAATGTACGGTACTGCTACTCCTCTCCTTTTTGTATCTTGAGAATTATTGGTTTGGTTACAACACAAACTAGGAGTTATCAGTACCCTCCAGCATAGGGCTAAACTAATACCAACTAGCACTGAAGGTAGAGATAAGGAGTCAAAACATATCAGGAGAGCACTCACTAACTGTGGGTACCCTCAGTGGTCATTCAACAAATGTCAGAAAGAAAGAATAGGGAATGTAACCAATAATTCCATCGATGGACCACTCCTGTACGACTGAGAGCTTACACAGACGTATTATTATTATTATTATTATTATTATTATTATTATTATTATTATTATTAGTATTAGTATTATTATTATTATTATTATTATTATTATTATTATTGTTATTAATATTATTAATGTAATTGCTGAAAAGTGTCCTTGAGAGTTTTTATAGGCCATTATAAATGAAATGTATTATTATTATTATTATTATTATTATTATTATTATTATTATTATTATTATTATTATTATTATTATGCTTATTGTAATTGTTATTGTCATTAAATTTGTCGAAAATGAGTTCAGGAGCCATCTCTACACATTTTTAGCTATCTCAGGGGGCGGCCATTTTGCCACTTTCTGTTTGAAAGTGACTCTGGATCCAGCACTATTATAGCTGTCAAGTCATGGGTGGATAAACTCGTTTTCAGGTGGTTGTCATGTACAAAGGAAATTGGTGTTACGAAAGGGACAAAAGTTCACATGAGCTCGCTCACCTTTCCCATCCAACCTCGATGGATTCAGGATCAGGTTGTTCGACTCTGCATATGGTTGCACTTTCCTTTCATTGCACAAAGCGAAAGTTAGCAATCTGTTTTGAAACACAGAAGACCGCGACTGGTCGCAAGTGCTGCTTGGCCAGCATATCGAATTTTTCAGTGCGATGAGAGTTGGATGACTAAGCAAAGGTGTCGCTGATGTTTCCGCTTCTATTTAAGGAAGTTTCCACTTTCTGTTTGTGTTCCTACATCTTATCTTCTTCCTCAGGGAGGCTTGATGATAGATCAATCACCTTTTTGGGATCAGCGGGATTTGATAAACAGCTTTGAAACAGCATATTTGAGTATGTGATCTCTTATGGCTATTTGTCAACAAAGAGCACAAATGAAGATTTCGAGATGTCAGCAGGATGTGCATTGGAGTCTCACACTGGATGCCAAATGTTTGTCATTCGTGATTAAGAATGTTGCATTTGTATTTTTTACATTGTAGTGACACTTGAGTTCATTCATACTTTTGTGTGGAATTTGCTCATTCACTGCCAGACATGTACAAAAATGTATCCACTCCAGTGCCAGGGTTTTTGTCATTGTCACTTGAACTCCAGGAATCACAGAATTGAATTAGATTGGATTGGATTGGATTTGCCTTTATCCTAAATTATATGGGTCTTGAGTTATATGGGCTTGAAATGAGGGTCCCTGTCAAAATTACAATGCTATACATACTGTACATATTGGTTTTAATAGTGCTTTAACAACAGCTGAAGCTGGAACAAAGCGCTAACATGGAAAAAAGAGAAATGCTTCCCCCTTGTGAACAGGAAAAAAAACATTATCAGCGCTTTATCGGCACCCAAACAAGAAAAAACAAAAAACAAAACCCAAACAAATTTGGGAATGGCGCTCAACGTCGTATTTTCAATTCCCGAATAAATTCATGAATGGCAGTGAATGAGTTAATTAGATTTCTTGGTTTATGTATGTATGTATGTATGTATGTATGTATGTATGTATGTATGTATGTATGTATGTATGTATGTATGTATGTATGTATGTATGTATGTATGTATGTATGTATGTATCAGTGACGTGCAGTCAGTGGAGGCAGGTGAGGCACTGCCTCACCTGTCATCATGGAAAGCTGTCATGGAAATATCAAATGAAAAAATAAATTAAACAGTTAGATGTATTTAGTGATTTGTACTTTAAAGTTCTTGTCCATTTAACTTCACCGTTTTAGGATTTTTTTCAAAATCGCTGAATTTACCGTTCAAATAGAGACGAGCGGTGACGTCATTGATGACGTCAGTGCCTCACCAGCCATGAACCTCACCGCACGTCACTGGTATGTATGTATGTATGCATTTATTTATTCCATCAAATCTTGCCATCATAAACAACATCAGGGATGAAATTCAGGTTTAATTCCCAAAGAGCATCTTTTTGCCAAGGCCCTGTTACGTGATGCTCATTTGAACATTAACACTAAAGTATTGTGAAAAAAAGTCATTTAAAAAAGGATATTAATATTTATTACTCATCCATTAAATAGCAATAAATGCTCAATCAGCTTGAAAGTATTACATACAACTGTGTTTTTAATGAATGAACTGCTCCGTTGAGAGATAACGGTATCTTTCAAGTTATCTGTGAACCTGATCCAAATTTCACCACATGTAAACACAAACTCAGCCAACTGGAGGCACACACACACACACACACACACACACACACACACACACACAAAATAACACAAAATATGACAGAGAGCGCCATTCCCGAATTTCTTAGAGTTTTGTTTTTTTTCTTCTTGTTTGGGTGCCGATAAAGTGCTGGCGATGGCCTCTGGCAATGTTTTTCCTTTCCACAACTCAGCCAACTGGAGGCAGCTTAGTTTTGAAGTGGATGAAGAAATACAATATTTGTGTACTTCAAAAATTACGAGCGAGCGCAGATCGACACGAGCTCGGTAGATGTTTAGATAGCTCAAAAAAAAAAGTGAACTGGCCGAATTCGTATCACAATTTTGTGACAAATATTTGTAAAATTTGATTCAACTACTCTTTGTTCAAGCTTCCTTCATGCTAAACCAATAGTGATATTTTTCATAGGTGAAAACCTTACAGTGACAACCAGCGGTGCATAACAAAAAATGAGAATGATGTGCCGATCCTCAAGGCAAGTTAATCGAGGCCATGCCAGGTAACAGCAGGTTGTAAAGTTTCCTGACGGCAGTCATCATTTACGTGCGTTTGTGCTTGCGAGCGGCCTATATGGCCCGCTTGCATTTTTGAATTAACGTTGTCACTTGGTGTGCTTTGCTTTTATGAAACAACCAGAGACAGTAGTGACAGGATCTTTCCTTGACTTGATCCCAGCATGGTGGTGTTTATCCAGCGAGATTTGTCACAGACTGTGGAATGGTTTTCTGAATGTACTGTATTTTACTCTGAAATATAGCTATTGAGAAATAAATCAGCAAATTCATCATCGCCCAAGCATATCAGTATCAGAAAGAATTTAATAGTTCTGCAGTGAGGAAATTTGCAATACACAGCAGCAATTTTGAAAGGGGAAGGGGAGAGGGGGGTCAAAAAAGACCAAAAAAAAGCAAAACAAAAATACAAAAAAAGTGTTGTTTCAGAATCAGAAAGCCTTTAATAGTCCTACAATGTGGACATTTGTATAAATGTGTACAATATCTGAAAAAAGAAAATGTCAGAAGAAAGAAATGTACAACTGCACACAAACGTTTCATAAAAAGAACTGTACATGGTGCAAAGTATACAAATACAGAATAAAAACATATAATACACACACACACACACACACACACACACACACACACACACACACACACACACACACACACACACACAAAATAACACAAAATATGACAGAGAGCGCCATTCCCGAATTTCTTAGAGTTTTGTTTTTTTTCTTCTTGTTTGGGTGCCGATAAAGTGCTGGCGATGGCCTCTGGCAATGTTTTTCCTTTCCACAAGGGGGCAGCATTCCCCATGTTTCGATAAATTATAGAGCTGTGAGATATGCAACTCGACATAAGGTGGCTATGCTATTTACAATGTTTGAGTGCAGGTTTTTTTTAAAAACACATTTAAAGGCGCTGCATTATACTAATATTTCAATCCGCATTGTAAAACATTTTGACAGTTTTTTACTTTTTGGTTCTTGTTGTGAGAACTCAAATCCAGTGATTTCCACAATTAAAAATAAGGCTCTTAAATCACACAAATGACCCAAGTTTAAATCATTACATCATCATTATCAAGTTTTTTGAAGGATTTTGCTGTTTTTTTTTTTTTTTTTTTTGCAAAAGGTGGCATTATCTTGGTTTATTTCTGTTTGTGTATTTGCTTAAGAGGGAACAAAATCTTGATGGAGATGTGGGGCGGTTGGAATTGTCTCTTTCAGCGCCCCAATACCACACCTCAAGCATCAGCTACGTTTCTGCTGTTTAACGCACATTCATCCAAAAATTAATTTCCGCTTAATAGCCTTTTAATTACCCGCTACGTTAACACTTCCACTCACGCACTGGTCAACCGCAAGAAAATATGTCCACGATGATGCTCCCATCTGAAGCCTTTCTCAATACGACGCGTCTGTCACGCACGTTTGAGCGAACAGACGGAGGATACCAAAGGAGAAGCGGTGGACACTGTGTGTTTATTGGTCGTTCTTCCGGCAAAGTGTGCGCGTTGAGCACTGGGGCAGACGTAACCCCGCCTTTCTTTCTTTATTTCTCCACTTGCTCACTTCTTGTAGTCGGCGTGCGTCTCTTCACTTCGACAATACGGAAGGCTACTCCGTGCGTAAAAGCCGCCCCTTTGGATTCGCACAAGTATTACGCGAAACGCTCTTTTATTGATCAATCGTCGATGATTTAAAAGAGGCAAAGAATTGCTCTTATGATCTTTTCAATGTTTCTTTTCTTTCTGAAGTGCTATTGTGGCGTTATTCCAAGTGTGCCCCAATGCCTCCCGTACTAGTCGAGGGCAAACGCTCGCTGCTGCGAGAGACCAGTCGACAGGGTGCAATGCAAATGACGACCAATAAAGTGGGGAGCTAATTGCCAATGCTGGATTTAAACGGAGGCAACAGAACGCAAGCAGCGACTGAGAACTGATCAAACTTATGGCGTAAAGGTAAGATTTCCAAACTTTTCCTTTAAATCATGCTATGTCGATCCCATCTATTGCTCAATTTAAGCCTTTGGGCCACGTTCTCGTGTTTTGACCGATGCGAATGATTTTTATGAACTTTAAAGGTGCATCCATCACAGCTTGGGTTCGGAGCTCAATCGCTGTGGGCAGATTTTTTTCCTATTTGGGTCTATACGAAATGATCAGAAAAATAGAATCAAACATCCTCACATCACCGCCAGCCCTTAAAACATTTCATTGTCTAAATCATCTTGTTTTGATTATGTCCCACCTCTGCTAACACGGTTCACATCCTCCGTTCATCACGTCAGACAGTTCGACACCCTGAAATGAAAGAATTATTTATTCACTATTTCATTCGTTTTGTTGTGTTTTATGAAGATGTGACTTTCAGGAAAATTATAATTCTTATGCTGTATTGTGATTATCATCTTGACCCGCTGCCAGTAGTTCATCTACTTTGTATTGTTATTGGATTTGCCTGAGCAACTGAAAAGCGTCCGTTTCCAGCCTCAGAGTAAGTTGATGTGCAAATGTATGTGATTTCCTTTGCCGTGTGTCAGAATTACGCATTTACAATGTGATGTTGGTGAAAATGAAGTGTATAGTTAACTATGAGGCAATTTTTTATTCTTTTTTTTTAAATGACTGTGGCACATTTTTGTTTTGATTTATTGAGAGGGGGGGCAGACTGATTTATTCTATTTTAGGACTGGAATGGGAAAGATGCAAGAGAAAACACTGTATTGTAACAAACACGATATGTTTAGTTAATAGCTGTTTTGTCCTGAACAAGACGCTCCAAAACTGTAACTGTCATGCACCGTATACTCCAGTGTGCCTTATACACCAGAAAATACGGCCGTTGGACATTGTTAATTCTAACGACCTTATTCTTGGAGACTGTGCATTGCTCTGTGGTACAAGATGGGTAAAAAAATATGGTCTGTGGACGTGCCTTGCTATGAACTCATTCACTGCCAGTCACATGCAAAAAAAATGTCCACTCCAATGCCAGGGTTTTTGTCATTTTCACTCAAATTCCAGGGCCCACAGAATATTGACTCTTAGGACTACATAACCATTCAATTGAGTGTAAGAGACCTTAGACTTTCTTCCTTCATCAGAAGGAAATGGTTAATTCCTAAATTATAGGGGTGTGGTCTGGAGTTATATGAGCTTGAAATGAGGGTGGCAGTCCAAAATTCAATGCAATACATACATATTGGTTTATATAGCACTTCAACAAGTGAAGTCGGAACAAAGTGCTAACATGGAAAAAAGGGAAATGCTGCCCCCTCGTGGAAGGGAAAACATTGCCAGAGGTCTGGCCAGCACTTTACCGGCACCCCCCAGCAAGAAAAACCAAAATCCATACAACTTCGGGAAGAGTGCTCTATGTCATAATTTCAATTCCCAAATAAATGGCAGTGAATGGGTTAAAAAAGCCAATTATGTTCAGCTGTGTCAGGCAAAACAAGGCAAGCACATCATAAGCACTTAGGATAAGAGCATCATGTCGCAATCAAATGAGGTCAATTTGATAACAGTGCACTGTATAGCATATAGAACGTCTCCTCTGCATATTAGTCCATATGGATCCGACACATCCCTCACATCTGATTCAGCTTTTCCTAAGCACTTATCAAGTCGTGCAGACTGATTGACAAAAATAGCTCCAGTGAGTCAAATCTCCTGGAGGGATTCGGAGAACGGGAAGGGGAGAGGGGGGTCAAAAAAGACCAAAAAAAAGCAAAACAAAAATACAAAAAAAGTGTTGTTTCAGAATCAGAAAGCCTTTAATAGTCCTACAATGTGGACATTTGTATAAATGTGTACAATATCTGAAAAAAGAAAATGTCAGAAGAAAGAAATGTACAACTGCACACAAACGTTTCATAAAAAGAACTGTACATGGTGCAAAGTATACAAATACAGAATAAAAACATATAATACACACACACACACACACACACACACACACACACACACACACACACACACACACACACAAAATAACACTGTCATGAGCCAGTTGACAGCGGGGCGGGGCCTCCGTTCCCGCCGCTCGCCAGCTGCTGTCAATTCCCTCCTCATTAACTGTGGACATTTAAACCCGACGCTGGCATCCACCCAGCGTCGGAAGATACTTCGCCTTACGCCAAGCTAGTACGTGGACTTTGTTACCAGTACGTTATTTGCTTCGCCCGAGGAATTATTTTAGCCACGAACGCGTTTGTTGTTTGCACCGCGTCGTAGGTTGTTTTGCACCCTCGTGTGCCATTTTATTTTCTTGGTTAGTGTGGTTGGGTGGATTGCCGCCACTCACCCACTAACATTGTCAGTTGTCATTTTGAGTTTGTTTCACGAGTTGTTACCGGGTCCGCGTATTTTCGGACCCGCGCTTTATGTTAATAAATCCTTTGCCGGTACCCACGCCTCTGTCCTGCTCTACGATCCACCGCCTATACCACACGTTCCTGCTCGCCAGCTGCCACTGTCGCCGCCGGAACGTGACAGAATCTTCCGACCAACATGGATCCTGCGGACAGTAACCGAATCTTCTCCGTCCTCGCTCAGCAGGCGGAGCAGCTCGGCCAAGTGGTGCCCGCCATCGCGGAGATCCGCCGCGACATCACCCGGTTAGCCCAACGGGTAGATAGACTTGAGGCCAGCGGCGCCTTCGTCGCGGGGGCCGTCCCTCCCCAGACTTTGAGCCGCGAACCCAACATCCCACATCCCACCCGTTACGGAGGGGAGCCCGGGCGCTGCGCGCAATTCCTGCTGCAGTGCTCCATAGTTTTCGACCAGCAACCCTCCGTATACACCACGGACACGGCCAAAGTGGCTTACGTCACCAGCCTGCTTGCCGGACCCGCAGCCGCTTGGGCGTTGGCCGTCTGGGAATCTCGGCCGGAGCTCCGAGCCTCCTTCCCGGACTTCGTCGCCGAGTTACGGCAGGTTTTCCATCTCCCGGTGAGTGGGCAGGCAGCGGAGTCCCAGCTATGGACCTGCCAGCAGGGTAGCCGATCGGCGGCGGAGTATTCCGTCGCCTTCCGCGTCCTGGCTGCCGCCAGCGGGTACGACGACCGTGCGCTGCGAGGGATGTTTCGGCGCGGGCTCAGCGCGGCGTTGAAAGACGAGCTGGCTACCCGCGACGAGTGCTCCAGCCTTCGCGAGCTGATCTCCCTCACGCTGCAGCTGGACAACCGGATGCGAGACAGGGCCCGGGAGCGGGCTGCCCAGGCAAAACTCGAGCCGCCAGCAGGGACCCGAGGGGGGGGCCGGACCTTTCCGCGTGGGGGGCACGCGGCCGTGGAGCCGATGGAGATGGGGGTCGAGAGGGCCGTTGAGCGGGCGCCGGAGCGACGCAACACCGGCCCGGCATGCCAGCTCTGCGGCAAGTTGGGTCATCTAGCCCCGGACTGTCCCAGTTGGGGGCTTCCCGGAAAGACCCCCAGTGACTGTAAGTTACCCCGTCCACACAAGCAACGGGTTCCCTTAAGGTCCGCGGGGGGGTTCACGTCGCGGAGACTGGAGCTGGATGCCGTTATACACGGTCCCACCAGGACAATGTCCGTTCGGGCCTTAGTGGACTCGGGGGCCGACGGCTGTTTTATAGACCCGCGCGTCGTGTCGGCGTTGGGGTGTCGGGTTGTTCAGCTGGGGGCGAGTCGGAGCATACTCGATCTCGACGGTCGGTTACTCGCCGAGGTTACGCAAGAAACCGTGCCGCTTCGACTCGTACTCTCGGGCAATCACGTGGAAAACCGGCGGTTTTTTGTGATGCGTTCACGCTCGGTTCCCATCGTGCTCGGGTTACCTTGGCTGGGGACCCACAATCCGGCCATTTCGTGGGACGGACCTACCATTCAGGGGTGGAGCCCCCTCTGCTACGCTCACTGCCTCCGGTCGGCCGCGGGTGGGCCGGCACCATCTCACAGCTACCCTAGGGAGGAGATTAGCCTAGAGGGGGTGCCGCCCTGTTACCACGACTTACGACAGGCGTTCAGCAAGGACCGCGCCCTGTCGTTACCACCGCACCGTCCCTATGATTGCGCCATTGACATTCAGCCCAACGCTCCGTTTCCCAGTTCTCGTCTGTACAACGTTTCCCAACCCGAACAACAGGCTCTCCGGGACTACATTGACTCTTCGCTCGCGGCCGGGCTCATTCGGCCATCACGGTCACCTCTGGGAGCGGGGTTCTTTTTTATCACTAAAAAGGATAAATCGTTGCGTCCGTGCGTGGACTATCGGGGACTCAACGAAATAACTATAAAGAACAAATACCCGCTCCCACTGATTGACTCCGCCTTCGCGTCCCTCCAGGCCGCGACCATCTTCACTAGACTGGACCTCCGGAGCGCTTATCATCTTGTTCGGGTCAAAGAGGGGGATGAATGGAAGACCGCATTTAAGACACCTCTGGGACACTTCGAGTACTTGGTGATGCCGTTTGGTCTCACCAATGCACCCGCTGTGTTCCAGAACCTAATTAATGATGTCTTGAGGGATTTTCTGAATATTTTCTGTTTTGTGTATTTGGACGACATTTTAATTTTTTCAGAGTCCCTTGAGGCACATCGCCAGCACGTCCGGCTAGTTCTGCAGCGGCTGCTGCAGAATCGACTATACGTCAAGGCCGAGAAATGTGAATTCCACACCTCCTCCTTATCCTTCCTGGGCTTCATCGTGGAGCGGGGGCAGATCCGGGCTGACCCAGCCAAGACCGAAGCGGTAGTAGAATGGCCCACACCTACCTCTCGCAAGCAGTTACAACGCTTCCTGGGGTTCGCCAACTTCTACCGCCGCTTCATCCGGGACTACAGCCGGAAAGCCCTCCCTCTCACCCAACTCACCTCCACTAAGACCCCGTTCAGGTGGACGAGAGAAGCGGACGCCGCGTTCCGGCTGCTGAGAGAGGCTTTCTCTCACCCCCCAGTTCTCCGCCATCCAGACCCCAACGGCGCGTTCATTGTGGAGGTAGACGCCTCGGACTCAGGTGTTGGGGCAGTACTCTCCCAACGCTCCTCAGTCGACCAGCAGCTCCACCCCTGCGCCTTCTTCTCCCGCCGCCTCAGCTCCGCCGAAGCCAACTACGACGTGGGCAACAGGGAGCTGCTCGCCGTCGTATTGGCTCTTCAGGAGTGGAGGCACTGGCTCGAAGGGGCGAAGGAGCCGTTCACCGTGCTTACGGACCATAAGAACTTGGCGGTCATCCGGGCCGCCAAGAGGCTGAACGCACGCCAGGCACGGTGGGCGCTGTTCTTAACACGCTTCTCCTTCACCCTAACCTACTGTCCAGGAACAAAGAACACCAAGCCCGACGCCCTCTCGCGGATCCACGAGCCAGCAGACAAGGAAGACCTTGCGGAACCCATCCTGCCCGGCCGCCAGATCATGGGGCGCTCCAGTGGGAGGTCGAACGGAGGGTCATGGAATCATTAAAAGGTACCCCGACTCCCGAGAAGTGTCCCACAGGCAGACTGTTCGTTCCCCAGTCGCTGCGCTCGGAGGTGCTCCAGTGGGGGCACGCATCCAAGGTGGCGTGTCACCCAGGGGTGAGCCGCACCGAGCACCTCGTCTCCCAGCGATTCTGGTGGCCGCGGCTCCGCGACGACGTGGCGGACTTTGTTAAGGCCTGCCCGGAGTGCGCCTGTGGCAAGGTCTCCCATCAGCCTCCGGCAGGACTGCTCCGCCCCCTACCTGTCCCCCCCGCGCCCTTGGTCCCACATATCAGTGGATTTCATCACCGGCCTCCCCCCATCCCGTGGTAAGACGGTCATTCTCACGATAGTGGACCGGTTTTCTAAGTCGGCACACTTCGTGCCATTGACCAAGTTGCCGTCCGCCATTGAGACGGCGACACTATTGGTCAAACACGTCGTCCGTCTCCACGGGATCCCCACTGACATCGTGTCGGACCGAGGGCCCCAGTTCGTATCCCGGGTCTGGAGGCGTTTCTGCAGGTCCATGGGGGCGTCGGCCAGCCTGTCCTCCGGTTACCATCCACAGTCCAACGGCCAGACCGAGCGGAAGAACCAGGACCTGGAGGCGGCCCTGCGCTGCGTATGCCTTCATCGTCCCTCGGCCTGGTCCATCCATCTCCCGTGGGTGGAATATGCCCACAACACCCTGGTCTCCTCAGCCACAGGTCGGTCACCGTTTATGTCGGCTTATGGCTACCAGCCGCCGCTCTTTCCCACACAGGAAGGGGAGGTGGAGGTCCCGTCGATACAACACCATCTTCGGCGGGCCCATCGGGTATGGAGGGAGACCAGGGCAGCCCTATCACGCACGGCAGTCCGGAACCAGAGGGTCGCGGATCGCCGTCGCCGTTCCGCGCCAGCCTACCAGGTGGGCCAGAAGGTCTGGTTGTCCACAAGGGACCTACGGCTGGCCGGGACAACCCCCAAATTGGGTCCGCGTTTCGCGGGCCCCTTCACTGTGGAGGCCATCATTAACCCGGTCGCGGTCCGACTTCGGCTGCCCGCCTCCATGAAGATCCACCCGGTTTTCCATGTATCTCTCATCAAACCGGTGGAGTCCAGCCCCTTGGCCCCCCCTCTTGCCCAACCCCCCCCCCCGCGGATGGTGGACGGAGGACCGGCATACGCAGTGCGGGAGATCCTGGATTCACGCCGCAGGGGAAAGGGCATCCAGTACCTGGTCGACTGGGAGGGGTACGGACCGGAGGACCGTCAATGGGTTCCGCGAACCTGGATTCTGGACCCGTCGCTCCTGAGGGACTTCCACGAGGCTCACCCGTCGAAACCAGGTGGGCCGCCAGGAGGCGTCCGTTGAGGGGGGGGTACTGTCATGAGCCAGTTGACAGCGGGGCGGGGCCTCCGTTCCCGCCGCTCGCCAGCTGCTGTCAATTCCCTCCTCATTAACTGTGGACATTTAAACCCGACGCTGGCATCCACCCAGCGTCGGAAGATACTTCGCCTTACGCCAAGCTAGTACGTGGACTTTGTTACCAGTACGTTATTTGCTTCGCCCGAGGAATTATTTTAGCCACGAACGCGTTTGTTGTTTGCACCGCGTCGTAGGTTGTTTTGCACCCTCGTGTGCCATTTTATTTTCTTGGTTAGTGTGGTTGGGTGGATTGCCGCCACTCACCCACTAACATTGTCAGTTGTCATTTTGAGTTTGTTTCACGAGTTGTTACCGGGTCCGCGTATTTTCGGACCCGCGCTTTATGTTAATAAATCCTTTGCCGGTACCCACGCCTCTGTCCTGCTCTACGATCCACCGCCTATACCACACGTTCCTGCTCGCCAGCTGCCACTGTCGCCGCCGGAACGTGACAAACACAAAATATGACAGAGAGCGCCATTCCCGAATTTCTTAGAGTTTTGTTTTTTTTCTTCTTGTTTGGGTGCCGATAAAGTGCTGGCGATGGCCTCTGGCAATGTTTTTCCTTTCCACAAGGGGGCAGCATTCCCCATGTTTCGATAAATTATAGAGCTGTGAGATATGCAACTCGACATAAGGTGGCTATGCTATTTACAATGTTTGAGTGCAGGTTTTTTTTAAAAACACATTTAAAGGCGCTGCATTATACTAATATTTCAATCCGCATTGTAAAACATTTTGACAGTTTTTTACTTTTTGGTTCTTGTTGTGAGAACTCAAATCCAGTGATTTCCACAATTAAAAATAAGGCTCTTAAATCACACAAATGACCCAAGTTTAAATCATTACATCATCATTATCAAGTTTTTTGAAGGATTTTGCTGTTTTTTTTTTTTTTTTTTGCAAAAGGTGGCATTATCTTGGTTTATTTCTGTTTGTGTATTTGCTTAAGAGGGAACAAAATCTTGATGGAGATGTGGGGCGGTTGGAATTGTCTCTTTCAGCGCCCCAATACCACACCTCAAGCATCAGCTACGTTTCTGCTGTTTAACGCACATTCATCCAAAAATTAATTTCCGCTTAATAGCCTTTTAATTACCCGCTACGTTAACACTTCCACTCACGCACTGGTCAACCGCAAGAAAATATGTCCACGATGATGCTCCCATCTGAAGCCTTTCTCAATACGACGCGTCTGTCACGCACGTTTGAGCGAACAGACGGAGGATACCAAAGGAGAAGCGGTGGACACTGTGTGTTTATTGGTCGTTCTTCCGGCAAAGTGTGCGCGTTGAGCACTGGGGCAGACGTAACCCCGCCTTTCTTTCTTTATTTCTCCACTTGCTCACTTCTTGTAGTCGGCGTGCGTCTCTTCACTTCGACAATACGGAAGGCTACTCCGTGCGTAAAAGCCGCCCCTTTGGATTCGCACAAGTATTACGCGAAACGCTCTTTTATTGATCAATCGTCGATGATTTAAAAGAGGCAAAGAATTGCTCTTATGATCTTTTCAATGTTTCTTTTCTTTCTGAAGTGCTATTGTGGCGTTATTCCAAGTGTGCCCCAATGCCTCCCGTACTAGTCGAGGGCAAACGCTCGCTGCTGCGAGAGACCAGTCGACAGGGTGCAATGCAAATGACGACCAATAAAGTGGGGAGCTAATTGCCAATGCTGGATTTAAACGGAGGCAACAGAACGCAAGCAGCGACTGAGAACTGATCAAACTTATGGCGTAAAGGTAAGATTTCCAAACTTTTCCTTTAAATCATGCTATGTCGATCCCATCTATTGCTCAATTTAAGCCTTTGGGCCACGTTCTCGTGTTTTGACCGATGCGAATGATTTTTATGAACTTTAAAGGTGCATCCATCACAGCTTGGGTTCGGAGCTCAATCGCTGTGGGCAGATTTTTTTCCTATTTGGGTCTATACGAAATGATCAGAAAAATAGAATCAAACATCCTCACATCACCGCCAGCCCTTAAAACATTTCATTGTCTAAATCATCTTGTTTTGATTATGTCCCACCTCTGCTAACACGGTTCACATCCTCCGTTCATCACGTCAGACAGTTCGACACCCTGAAATGAAAGAATTATTTATTCACTATTTCATTCGTTTTGTTGTGTTTTATGAAGATGTGACTTTCAGGAAAATTATAATTCTTATGCTGTATTGTGATTATCATCTTGACCCGCTGCCAGTAGTTCATCTACTTTGTATTGTTATTGGATTTGCCTGAGCAACTGAAAAGCGTCCGTTTCCAGCCTCAGAGTAAGTTGATGTGCAAATGTATGTGATTTCCTTTGCCGTGTGTCAGAATTACGCATTTACAATGTGATGTTGGTGAAAATGAAGTGTATAGTTAACTATGAGGCAATTTTTTATTCTTTTTTTTTAAATGACTGTGGCACATTTTTGTTTTGATTTATTGAGAGGGGGGGCAGACTGATTTATTCTATTTTAGGACTGGAATGGGAAAGATGCAAGAGAAAACACTGTATTGTAACAAACACGATATGTTTAGTTAATAGCTGTTTTGTCCTGAACAAGACGCTCCAAAACTGTAACTGTCATGCACCGTATACTCCAGTGTGCCTTATACACCAGAAAATACGGCCGTTGGACATTGTTAATTCTAACGACCTTATTCTTGGAGACTGTGCATTGCTCTGTGGTACAAGATGGGTAAAAAAATATGGTCTGTGGACGTGCCTTGCTATGAACTCATTCACTGCCAGTCACATGCAAAAAAAATGTCCACTCCAATGCCAGGGTTTTTGTCATTTTCACTCAAATTCCAGGGCCCACAGAATATTGACTCTTAGGACTACATAACCATTCAATTGAGTGTAAGAGACCTTAGACTTTCTTCCTTCATCAGAAGGAAATGGTTAATTCCTAAATTATAGGGGTGTGGTCTGGAGTTATATGAGCTTGAAATGAGGGTGGCAGTCCAAAATTCAATGCAATACATACATATTGGTTTATATAGCACTTCAACAAGTGAAGTCGGAACAAAGTGCTAACATGGAAAAAAGGGAAATGCTGCCCCCTCGTGGAAGGGAAAACATTGCCAGAGGTCTGGCCAGCACTTTACCGGCACCCCCCAGCAAGAAAAACCAAAATCCATACAACTTCGGGAAGAGTGCTCTATGTCATAATTTCAATTCCCAAATAAATGGCAGTGAATGGGTTAAAAAAGCCAATTATGTTCAGCTGTGTCAGGCAAAACAAGGCAAGCACATCATAAGCACTTAGGATAAGAGCATCATGTCGCAATCAAATGAGGTCAATTTGATAACAGTGCACTGTATAGCATATAGAACGTCTCCTCTGCATATTAGTCCATATGGATCCGACACATCCCTCACATCTGATTCAGCTTTTCCTAAGCACTTATCAAGTCGTGCAGACTGATTGACAAAAATAGCTCCAGTGAGTCAAATCTCCTGGAGGGATTCGGAGAACGGTCTGTCTGAAAGGCATGTCCAGCTCAGCAGCATTAGATTGTAATCATCGAATGATAACAAACCATTTTCTGAGCAAAATAGACCGTAACTTCCTGTTTTTTTTCTTACACTAGGGATGCATGATGTCATTAAGTGAATGAAAGGTCAGACATATCATAGTAGAAGAGGGAGGGAGATTGAAAGCGATATCACACCACGAAGCTGACCAATCAATGCTGACATTTGAATTGAAAAAAAAAATGCTCTCAAGGGAGGCTGTGATGCTCAATATCAGTGTCTCGGCGTCCTCGTTGCAAAAAAATCTAAATGAACACCACTCGTGACTAGCAAACATCGGAGCGCCGTCGCGGCGAGCTAACACGTTGCACACATGGTAGGGTGATGTTCTTGAGAAAAAGCAAAAACCAGCAAACAGACAATACTGTGTCACAGAAAACCCCATGGGAACGGAAAAATGAGTTTTGATTTAAAAGATGTCAGTGTGTCGGTGAACAAACTAATCAATCGTAATTTATTTTTAATTTAATCGTAATTTATTGGCAAGATACTCCCTGTTGATAGCTAGATAGATGGATTTCACACATTTACAGTCATGACTGATTGTAAAGCCTGAAATTTCCAGATCTAAACTGCGTACTTTATTGAATTATTTAATTGTATGTCTGGTATAGTGCAGTTGTACACAGCTGCCCAAAAAACAGAAACCCCAATAGTAAGCACTTTTTTTATTAGTAGTCTTGTCAAAACGAGAAACAAAGTGTGTAAAGTCAGAATTTTTAATGGAATTCTTGCATGAGATTTTCTACCCAATATGCATCCAAAAATATGTAAATATTAATTTTGTAATGTGAATGTGACAATGCATTGAGAAAGAATGTTACTGCATCTTAAAATATGTATGAGGTGCCAGTGGTGCGGAACATAATGTTTACCCGCTCGTGTGAGTCCAACAATGTGTCCAAAATGTTAGAAAGAACTCTGGACATGATTCATTGCTGGTGTACTCTACTGCAAATGTTCACCATAAAATATACATATCAAGGAAGCAACACTCTACATGTCAAAGTGTATGATTGTGATTTCCATTTCTCTGTGTTTATTGCTTGCCCTTGTGACATTGGATTGGATTGGATTTGCCTTTATTAGTCTCGCAGTGGAGAAATTTACATTTCACATCCGCAAAGTTATGAGAGGAATGACAGTAGAAAAACAAAATACAGGAGCTGCTGGAAAGGCAGCCACTCTTGCGGCGCCGTCTTGAAGTCAAAAGAACAAAAAAAAAACTAAATAACAAAAAACATGACAACACAAAGAGACAGAGTCATTCATTCTTAAGCACTTTATGTCCCCTCTTTGTTCCACAAAGCATTTCCAGATGAAAGAGGAGAGGATCAAAGTGTCTATTCACCAGTGGATCAGGGAATTATGGTGGAATGTGCACGTTGACTACAAGCTAAATTTTAAAAGCAAACATGCAGCTCTAGGATCAATTGACGAAAAGAGATTGTCTCCTGTCCCACATGAATCCGCTTCAATTCCAAGCCGCGACAGTTCCACATGTGCATCGGTGCTCTGCACTGACGCTCCTTTCTTCTTATCGCGGGCTCCTCAAGCCATGCATCCATCCAGCCACAGACTGTCCAACAACACCGACCTTTCCGCTGAAAGAAACGGGGCTGTGAAGATGCTGCCCATTACAGGTGCAAAAAAGCACAATGGCCCCAAAGCTGTCCAGCAATGACGGTCAAATGGCACCGACATTCCTCCCATTCAAAAACAGTACTGGCATATTCATGCTGCCGAAAAGGTGCAACCGCTCAGCGCAGTCTCCTCCTTGATGAATGTCTTGGCCAAAAAGGCTCCTGAGAGCACTTGCTGACGGCTGACTACGCGGGCGCCATCTTAAACTCCTTATGTGATTGATGAGAATTTGTCATTGAATCTCATCCAAATATTGTATTGCATTAGTGCCTCCACAAACGATTATTGTGTCTACTCCTCACCGATATTAATTGTGATTAGTTGACTAATATGTCAATCGCCAGCTGGCATTATTTTACATTACAATTGTTTTCAGCTAAGTATTAATTTGCCAAAATGCAGGTTTATTTATTTATTTGTTTATGTATTTATTGGTCTTTTATTTATTTGTCTTTTATTTATATGTCTTTTATTTGTTTATGTATTTATTTTTCTGTCTTATTTATTTATTGCTCCTATATTTATTCATTATTTAATTATTAAATTATTTAGTTTTTTTTATTTATGTCTTTTATTTATTTATTTGTGTTTTATTTGTTTATTTATTTATTTTTCTGTCTTATTTATTTATTGCTCATTTAGTTATTTATTCATCATTATATAATATATTATGTTATATTATTAGTTATATTATGTGTCTGTCTTTTATCTGTTTTTTTTTCTCTTTTATGTATTTATTTATTTATTTATTTATTTATTTATTTATTTATTTATTTATTTATTTATTTATGTCCTTATCTGTCTTTTATTTGTTTCCTCATGGTTGCATTTTTCTGTCTTCATTTATTAATTTCTTTGTCCTTTATTTATTTTTCGATCTTTCATTTATTTTTCGATCATTTATTTATTTATTTATTCATTTATGTATGTATTCATTTAATTGTCTATCGAGCAGTCTTTTATTTATTTATTTACTTTAATATGCTGCAAACATTTGCTGTGCATGGAGAAGGTGAAAGCAGTGTGCAATAGATAATTCTATTCTTTTTTCCTCTCATGATAGCAGGGGAGGCACTGCCTCAGTTGCCTCCCCCAAATGCATGTCACTGTATGATACCGCACTATACTACATCCTACATTACAATAAACAGTACTATAAATGACGATACATACTGCAACCACCCTGACCCCCCTTCCAAAAAGGCTGAGCGGGAAGATTTCATTTGGCCTAGGATGACCCCAAAAAGAGGCAAAGGAATGTTGACAGGAGCTCTCTGACCTTTACGCGTGTGCTTTGATCAGGATCATCAGTACACAGAATGAAATACACAAGCAAATACCCATAAGACTACAAACTGGACCCTGGGACCTAGTACTAAAGTACTACTAAATAACAGTTGCTGGTTGTGTTTGCTACGTGGTGGCGTTGGTTCTCAGGCTTTTGTGTCTCTTGACAATTACTGTACATTAATGAAGTGGATTATAGTCCACTGAATTCTTCCCAGTGACCCACCGCCCTCTCCCTCTCTCTGTTTCTTTCTCTCTTTCTCTCGCTCTCCCTCTATTTCAGTATGGCCAATTGTTTTCAACTATGTCAGCTTGGCTATAGACCAACAGCATCACTTAAATCAATGGACGAAGACCAATTAGGTCTAAAAAAACACAACAGCAAGAAAAATAAACAATAGAGTCGTCATGATCTGGGTGAACTCCGAGATAGCAATGGAAGGCTCATAAAGTATGTTCGCTACTTGGGGTGCCTAGTTTGCGTATTGAGTCAGATGCATCATATGAACAGCGGGGTGTATTTTGCCAAGCGTTTTGTTTTATTCGCTGTGGTTTTTCAAAGAATTGTCATTATTTTTAGAACTCATTATAAATTGTCCTCACACATATTTTGGTCTTGGAACGCCGCTGGCATTGTCATTGCTTTCAGTACAATGCTTCCACTGCTTGTCATGGATCCTTCATTGTATTTGTTTATTTTTGATTTTTAAATACTACTTCCTCTGTCAGCTGTTTGTCCCCAGGAAAGAGTGGAAATATGAATGTGAAGTCCATTTGAGGAGTTGAGATTGTGAGTTAAGACCGGATGGTTGCAGGCACATGAAACCTGACACACGGGTAACATTTATTTCTGGGGAGGCTCAGAACCGTGGAGTAAATCACTTGGTTCCGCTCACAAGGCAAGTCATGGAAAAGGTCAAATTTGAAAAAAAGATGGAGTCGAGATAAAGGAAGGTGATGGGTCAACTTGCCGCGCTAAGCCGTGCACGCCCTGCTTCAACAATTATATTTAAATCCTCGTGTCAAGTGCCAACGATTGCTTGGGTGGTATGAATCAGTATTTTTTACTGCCATCTTCTTTGACATTTTACTGAAGAGGGTTGTAGTCTTTTCTTTGGTGAACAAAGCCATCTTAAAAACTCACTTAAATGACCTTTATTGTACTACACACTGTTGGAATATTGAAACTTTTCACACTTTTCATTGGCTGAGGTGGTAGAGTGGTTGTTTACCAGCACAACGGTTGTGGGTTTGATCTTCAGGTGTCCATGAGCAAGATACTGAAATTCCATTTGATCTAGACACTTTATCAACAATGAGAACCACCAAGCTGTAGCATCCATTGACGGAAAGAGATTGTCTCACATCTCCTGTCCCACGTAAATCCGCTTCAATTAAAAGCCGCGACAGTTTCACATCGGCGCTCTGCACTGATGCTCCTTTCTCCTCATCGTCGGCAACTCAAGCCATGCATCCATCCAGTCGCAGACAGAAGTGATAAAATCAGAAGTGGCGTGTGTAGTTGCCACATTTTCCCCTTTTTATGCCAGATGCGCACTCAGGGTGTAGCAATCCGAAAATTTCGGGTTTCCATGTCAAATCTGGCTGCCTGCGGGTTCTCGCTTACATAGTTAAACAGTTTTCCTCTGAGAGGTTCCAGAGATTAAGGTAAACACAGTGTCAAGGTGACTCATAATAATGCAGTTAAAATTCACCCATAAAATGTGTAATCAAACATTGTAAGCAAGAAAATGTATGGAAAGAGACTTAACAAAAAAAGTGCTGCGAGTTGAGTAGGACACGACCAGGCGAGTTGAGTTTTAGTCATGATATTCAGAGCTGAAGAACATTGGCATTTTTTAGTTTTCGTTCTTTTTCTGTGAGAGAAATTGTTTTTTTTGTGATTGAAATTTTGTGAAAGCATCGTTGAAAGAATGTTTGTATTTTATTTTTTTAAAGCACACCGTTCCCTTTATTTCAAACAACTACAGTCATCGTATTCTACAGTCATTTGATTTTGTCATCAAAATACCTGCATGATGACTTGACTTATTGAGTATGTGGTGCAAGAAAGGTTGGACAACGTTGATTTTATTTTTTATTGATGAACATCCAAACCTGCTACCAGTCATAGGCCCAGTACAGACACTCCCCTACTTACAAACATTCGAATTACGAACAACGGTACATACGGACATTTTTGTCGTCACGTATGTAGTAGTATTCTCTCCAGTTGTACATGTACATATCTTGTATTTTATGCATGTATTTTATTAAATGCTTATGTTTCACTACAAACCAATCCAGATTACTTATACAAGCCTTAAACATACATATATAAACTTTAAACCTACTTACATAAGCTTTCAACATACATTCCAGTCAAAATATGGCACTGAAGTCACTTACGAACAAATTCACCTTACGAACAACCGTTTGGAACATATCTCGTTCGTAAATTGGGGAGCGTCTGTATTCCGTTTTAAATGGATTTTTTTAAGTGTATTTCCGACAGAATTACAAATAAATATTACGTGTGAATGCATGAACCTAAGTTCATCCAAAAAAAGACATTGGTCCAAAAACGCACAAGCCCCGAGTGCATCGCAAACTTAAAAAAAAACCCTTTCATGTAGCTACAATTACTTTTTTTTTAATTATTCATCTCTCAAATTTCACAAACAAAATGATTGGCCTCATTTGATTGATATTGAAGACATCTAGATGTTGAACAACACGACATGAGATTTAGCTGGGGCCATGATTGTGCACCGCCTTCATTTTGTGTTTTCCACACCAAGTGTGATGGAAAAGCAGGCGTGTGTGTGTGAGTGTGAGACACACGCATGAGACTGGTTGTTACCCTGGAGCTTCCCTCATGAACACAAGGCTGATCGGGGCTTTAAAGCAACTTCTCTCCCCTCTCAGTGAGGCCACTCATGATTTTTACCCACTGGCTACTTTTAAGTAGACGATCTCCAAGATACTGCATCTCGAACCCCTTGCTTAGCCTGTTACGTTGCTTGTCTTTTATTTTAATCATGTATTTATTTTTGCAACCTCTCGTGACCCCCTTCCCAAGTTTTCTCTGGTGTTTCATTGGCTTTTATCACTTTGTCGCACCGTCCGTCATTGTAAAGGGTTGACTGCCAGCTGGAAACTAATTTTTATTGAGTGGCATTTCTGCCGACACACATTATTGCATATGTCAGTCAAATACATGACCGAGTGGCGCCAGCTTTTTTTTTTTTTTTTTTTTTTTTGTAAGTAGCATGTGCTTACTTTCCAATGAGAACCTCGTATCACCACCTGCTATCTAAAATCATGAAGACCAAGACCAATAAGCCCCCAAACATTTTCACACCGAGCTTATAGTTTCGGTGTGACTACATTCAGTTATATCCCCCCCCCCTGCCCATCCTGACAGCACTGGGTAGCTCCTTCAGCCAGAAACTATTACACCCGCTACTGACGGCTTTGCAATTCTCTATTATCACATGTGAAAAAAAATAACAAAAACTGGACGATGTCTGATGTTCTATTGATGAAGAAGCGAAACATCCAACACCTTCAAAGAAGTACAGATGACGGCTGAAGAAACCTTTTCATCGATGGACCACTCCTGTACGACTGAGAGCTTACACAGACATCACGTCCGAGAGTGACATTTTGCGACCAAGTTGTTCCGTATTGCTGTTTCAAAAATATAATCTATTTTTATTCTTCCTTCAATCATGTTTTTATCCTCACCCTTTGATTTCAAATGAAAATATTTCTCTGAAAAGAGAAAAATGAAACGCACACCTTGAATGAAACTGAAATCTTTGGTCATGACTAAAAATAATAATACATTTTATTTTCAAGTGACAAACACACAAAAGGGGTGTGTAATTGCACTGCCTGGATAGTGACACAGTAATTGCTCCAACTACAATACACAGGTTTATTTTGAGCCCCAGTTAATGTCACCGCAGCCTCCACCTCCACCGCCAGCCCGAAAACTATTGGCAACATAATTGTAACTCTTCCAACGTACAGCTACGAAGGAGAGTTTTTCAAGGGAAAAAAAGGATTTTACAAGATACCCACGAATTTTCCCAACATCAATGGTTTTTGACTGTGTGACTAAAACGCTTGGAGCTGATAGGAAACTAATTAGGCAGAAGGCTGTCGCAGGGTTAAATCAACATGTTGACAGTATTGACACAATTGTATCAGCATGTGGTTCAGCCCATTATTTCTTAGTCAGATTCTTGAACTCAAGATCAAAGCTTAACTCTTTGCATCATAAGCCTATTAACTTATTGCATCAACAGTTTAGCAAGAAAACAGGTCGTGAAAAAACTGGCAAAATATATCTTGAGATAAAAATTAATGTTACCCTAACGCTTGATGGATTCTAAATCTTGAGGTTTCCACAGATACATTTTAACCTCGGGGGGAAAAAAATCGACAACATATTCTTAAAATGCATAACAAGTAAATCAGAATCAGAATCAGAATCATCTTTATTGCCAAGTATGTAGAACACACAAGGAATTTGTTTCCGGTAGAACACGCTGCACTAGTATCGTGCAATGGTCTGCATGTCAAACGGTTCCGTTAAATGTTTCATTGAATTTATTGGAAGAAGAGGAGAACAGAGTGTCACTCAGTTTTTAAATAAGTAAATAAATAAATAAACAAATAAATCTTCTTTTCCTTTCGGCTTTTCCCTTCAAGGGGTCGCCACAGCAACTCAGTGTCCTCCATCTTTAGAGGTTTGATCCGCATGTTTGTTTTGGCCAAGCTTTTACGTCGGATGCCCTTCCTGACACAACCCTCTGTATTTATCCGGGCTTGGGACCGGCACAAGAAGACATATGTCTCTTTGTGGCTACAGAACTAGCAACAGTTTTAGTAACATTATCAAACATTTTTCCCATGTTCGTGCCTAATTCCAGCGTCAGCTGTTGTTAAAGCGCTATTTAAACCAACATGCATGTATTGCATTGTATTTTGGACAGTCACCCTCATTTCAAGTTCATATAACTCTAGACCCATATAATTGAGGAATTAACTCATTTTTTTTCTGATAAGGAAGACAGTTTAATGTTTCTTACACTGCATTGAATGTTTATTTAGTTGTAAAACTGAATATTTTGTGGGTCCTGCAATTTAAAGGAATAAATACAAAAAGGTAAATAGCTGGATAGCTAGCTAGCTTGATGGACAGACGGACAGACAGACAGGCAGATAAAGGGTCACCGTTGGAATAAGAAGCAAGAAAGCAAAATATTGCCGCCTCTGAAACTACAAGCGATTTCAGGAAATAGATGCACTGCAATTTAAGAGCGTTTATGTCATTGATGCATTGTAGCACAGCAGCTCATTTTAAGTTATGACACCATTATTGTGTTATTGTAGCGTAGGGTAAGGTATAATTTGCTGCTGCAATAAATTCAAGCACTCTACAGTGCACACAATTATAATACATCTTAATGAATTACACTCGTGTACCACAATATTGGGTTCTCCCAAAGCTAATAAGATGGCAAACAAGAGCTGTCAAAAATATGCCTCGACAAAAATAGCAATGCTCAGTTGTGATTGTCACTGTCAGACATTATTCATTGCACATTTTAACTTTTTTACAGTGGTTCTTAAATGGATTGCATCTGAATGATATATCAGTGTGTGTCTCCTGATACAATCTGTCATTTGGCCAATTTAAGTTACAGTATTTATTTTTCGGCATGACTTACGTGGACAATTTAGTGGTACTAAAGCAGTATGTTGCAGTCATTTTTTTTTACAATAACCAACATTTTGGTGGAAAGATTCTTGAAAAGAGGAGGCGGAAAGTACAAGTTACCGGTCAAACTAAACAAAACAGTGTTGGGTGAATCAGTGAATATCCATCATTTCCTAGTGGCTGAGCCAGAAGTCTGTTATTCTCAGTCCATTATTATTTCAGGCAGGTCCATAATTTCAGTTATTTGAAGTAAATTGCTAAATTACTGTATTTTCTGGTGTTTAAGGCACACCTTTTAAGCAGGTGTGCCTTATATGTGAAGTAGTCAGCAGCCATCTACTCCATTTCCACCTCTAGAAGAAGTAGTGGATAACCTCAGCCTTTTCTGTAGTGCCTTATAATGCGGTGTGCTTTATATTTGGAAAACTTTTATATATTTATATATTTTATTTGGATTATTTTTTCATTCATTGAAGGTTCACCTTATAGTCTGGTGCACCTCACATATGAAAAAAGTTTGAAAATACACCATTCATTGGGGGTTCGCCTGACACTCCGATGCGCATTATACACTGAAAAATACTGTACATTTCATCATCGCTACTTTAATACCGTCAGTTAAAAAAAAATCTACCGGCACAAAGTCTCCAGTCGCATCACAAAAAGTTAACCAGATATTTTTGCTGATGAACTCAAAAATAGTCATTGAGGCAAGCTTGCGTCGTCATGGGAACAGAACAGAGTCTTACTGTGTCCTACTTTGTACCCCTGTCTTTTAGACCTTTTCTTAAGAACCATCTAAACGGTTTTAAATTATGTACAGTCAGAACAATGCAAATGTGTCATTCTTGATTGAATTGGATTGAATTGGATTGGATATGATTATCCTTTATTAGTCTAGCAGTGGAGAAATTTACAGCAACATTTCACAGCAGCAAAGTTCTGGAAGAAAGAGGAAAGGAAAGAAAGAAATAGAAAAACAAAATACAGGAGCAGTTGGAAAGGCAGCCAGCTTGTTTTAATGGTACGACACACAGCGGCGGTTTGAGTAAATATGGATCAACAGCCCCAACATTTTTGCATTACTTTAATTAATTTATATGTCAATAATTTTTATGCCCATATTAGTTCATTTTTGTGATTGTTGTGACTCTGCTGTTTCCCCAATTGACTGTGTTGGAAAAAAAAACGTTTACAATTTGCACACTGTGACACACTGTGACACGCTAGAAAAGAAAAGTTGCAATAGCATCTTCATTCTTGACTTCCTGTCAAGAGGTTGTAACCAATATCCATTGCCTTTTGGAAAATGAACATTTCTCCACTTTATCTGATGAAACAAAAAAAAGAGGAAAAAAGCTGTTATTGTGTAAACAACAAACATCCTTTCTTTTACTTCTTATCTTGAAGTTGGACAAAAAAAATGAATGTCGTCACTGTAATGTGCAAGTGTAGGAGAGTCAGATAATGCCCCGTCCTTTCATAGATCACGGCTGGGTGGGGGGTGGGGCGGTCTCTAGGGAATAAGTGGACACGCTCAGATGCAAGACAGAAGATGTGGGATCGATAGGAAACTAATTAGGCAGAAGGCTGTCGCAGGGTTAAATCAACATGTTGACAGTATTGACACAATTGTATCAGCATGTGGTTCAGCCCATTATTTCTTAGTCAGATTCTTGAACTCAAGATCAAAGCTTAACTCTTTGCATCATAAGCCTATTAACTTATTGCATCAACAGTTTTGCAAGAAAACAGGTCGTGAAAAAACTGGCAAAATATATCTTGAGATAAAAATTAATGTTACCCTAACGCTTGATGGATTCTAAATCTTGAGGTTTCCACAGATACATTTTAACCTCGGGGGGAAAAAAATCGACAACATATTCTTAAAATGCATAACAAGTAAATCAGAATCAGAATCAGAATCATCTTTATTGCCAAGTATGTAGAACACACAAGGAATTTGTTTCCGGTAGAACACGCTGCACTAGTATCGTGCAATGGTCTGCATGTCAAACGGTTCCGTTAAATGTTTCATTGAATTTATTGGAAGAAGAGGAGAACAGAGTGTCACTCAGTTTTTAAATAAGTAAATAAATAAATAAACAAATAAATCTTTTCCTTTCGGCTTTTCCCTTCAAGGGGTCGCCACAGCAACTCAGTGTCCTCCATCTTTAGAGGTTTGATCCGCATGTTTGTTTTGGCCAAGCTTTTACGTCGGATGCCCTTCCTGACACAACCCTCTGTATTTATCCGGGCTTGGGACCGGCACAAGAAGACATATGTCTCTTTGTGGCTACAGAACTAGCAACAGTTTTAGTAACATTATCAAACATTTTTCCCATGTTCGTGCCTAATTCCAGCGTCAGCTGTTGTTAAAGCGCTATATAAACCAACATGCATGTATTGCATTGTATTTTGGACAGTCACCCTCATTTCAAGTTCATATAACTCTAGACCCATATAATTGAGGAATTAACTCATTTTTTTTCTGATAAGGAAGACAGTTTAATGTTTCTTACACTGCATTGAATGTTTATTTAGTTGTAAAACTGAATATTTTGTGGGTCCTGCAATTTAAAGGAATAAATACAAAAAGGTAAATAGCTGGATAGCTAGCTAGCTTGATGGACAGACGGACAGACAGACAGGCAGATAAAGGGTCACCGTTGGAATAAGAAGCAAGAAAGCAAAATATTGCCGCCTCTGAAACTACAAGCGATTTCAGGAAATAGATGCACTGCAATTTAAGAGCGTTTATGTCATTGATGCATTGTAGCACAGCAGCTCATTTTAAGTTATGACACCATTATTGTGTTATTGTAGCGTAGGGTAAGGTATAATTTGCTGCTGCAATAAATTCAAGCACTCTACAGTGCACACAATTATAATACATCTTAATGAATTACACTCGTGTACCACAATATTGGGTTCTCCCAAAGCTAATAAGATGGCAAACAAGAGCTGTCAAAAATATGCCTCGACAAAAATAGCAATGCTCAGTTGTGATTGTCACTGTCAGACATTATTCATTGCACATTTTAACTTTTTTACAGTGGTTCTTAAATGGATTGCATCTGAATGATATATCAGTGTGTGTCTCCTGATACAATCTGTCATTTGGCCCCCCCCCCCCCCCCAAAAAAAAAAAAAAAAAAAAAAAAAAAAAAAAAAAAAATCAGTGAATATCCATCATTTCCTAGTGGCTGAGCCAGAAGTCTGTTATTCTCAGTCCATTATTATTTCAGGCAGGTCCATAATTTCAGTTATTTGAAGTAAATTGCTAAATTACTGTATTTTCTGGTGTTTAAGGCACACCTGCTTAAAAGGTGTGCCTAACCAGAAAATTATATGTGAAGTAGTCAGCAGCCATCTACTCCATTTCCACCTCTAGAAGAAGTAGTGGATAACCTCAGCCTTTTCTGTAGTGCCTTATAATGCGGTGTGCTTTATATTTGGAAAACTTTCATGTATTTATATATTTTATTTGGATTATTTTTTCATTCATTGAAGGTTCACCTTATAGTCTGGTGCACCTCACATATGAAAAAAGTTTGAAAATACACCATTCATTGGGGGTTCGCCTGACACTCCGATGCGCATTATACACTGAAAAATACTGTACATTTCATCATCGCTACTTTAATACCGTCAGTTAAAAAAAAATCTACCGGCACAAAGTCTCCAGTCGCATCACAAAAAGTTAACCAGATATTTTTGCTGATGAACTCAAAAATAGTCATTGAGGCAAGCTTGCGTCGTCATGGGAACAGAACAGAGTCTTACTGTGTCCTACTTTGTACCCCTGTCTTTTAGACCTTTTCTTAAGAACCATCTAAACGGTTTTAAATTATGTACAGTCAGAACAATGCAAATGTGTCATTCTTGATTGAATTGGATTGAATTGGATTGGATATGATTATCCTTTATTAGTCTAGCAGTGGAGAAATTTACAGCAACATTTCACAGCAGCAAAGTTCTGGAAGAAAGAGGAAAGGAAAGAAAGAAATAGAAAAACAAAATACAGGAGCAGTTGGAAAGGCAGCTAGCTTGTTTTAATGGTACGACACACAGCGGCGGTTTGAGTAAATATGGATCAACATCCCCAACATTTTTGCATTACTTTAATTAATTTATATGTCAATAATTTTTATGCCCATATTAGTTCATTTTTGTGATTGTTGTGACTCTGCTGTTTCCCCAATTGACTGTGTTGGAAAAAAAAACGTTTACAATTTGCACACTGTGACACACTGTGACACGCTAGAAAAGAAAAGTTGCAATAGCATCTTCATTCTTGACTTCCTGTCAAGAGGTTGTAACCAATTTCCATTGCCTTTTGGAAAATGAACATTTCTCCACTTTATCTGATGAAACAAAAAAAAAGAGGAAAAAAGCTGTTATTGTGTAAACAACAAACATCCTTTCTTTTACTTCTTATCTTAAAGTTGGACAAAAAAATGAATGTCGTCACTGTAATGTGCAAGTGTAGGAGAGTCAGATAATGCCCCGTCCTTTCATAGATCACGGCTGGGTGGGGGGTGGGGCGGTCTCTAGGGAATAAGTGGACACGCTCAGATGCAAGACAGAAGATTTGGGATCGAAGGTGAGGTTGGAGATATTTTAGGATTCTATCCAGGTCACAATGTAGAGGTTACCTGGGTGGCTGAAGCACTGCTTAACTTGCTAATAGAATGAGATGCATGCACCGTATTATCTGCACCAAGGTTTCCTTTGGTATGATAATGCAGCTATTTCATTGGCTCCTATTTTGAAAAACGATCCAGCGCAACGATGCTGGCAGGTCAGAATGGAGGCCGTATCCATGTTATTGTTCGATGTAAGGTCATCAAATTGATCCATCCGTTCACATTGCTCAGGGCGATGCTATTGTTTTAAAGCCTGACATAGCACGATTTACAGCACGTTACAGGGCACACTGACTCTATCTTGCAAAGTCTTTTTTTTTCTTCTTCGTTAGAGTGCACTCTGACGAAGGCAGAAGTAGACGCCGAAACATGTCAGGTATTTGAAACATCTATAATACACTCTGTAAGTAAAGAATGTGTTTCAAATTACACTGTGCTATGTCTGGCTAAATTGACCTGATTAAGGATACAGATATGCTGGTGATTATTTCAGCTGACTTTCGGCGAGAGGCGGAGAACACCCTGAATGGCAGCCATTTGCAGACGGTATCAGTCAAAACTGACAATTATGATATTATCTTGGGTGAAATTACTTTCTATATTGCAGTGGCACATTATATATATATAGTATCTGTTTTTATTGCCATGTTTCAAATGCGACACCAATATCGATCGGATTGCTCTCTAATTGCAGCCCATCTTGTGCTTGAGGAAATAACAAATAAAAGGAGCCTTTGTTCGACAGTCATCATCACTTATTAATCTTTGTCATGAACAATGAATTAGCATTATTAGATAAATTGTGCTGCTGTACAGAAGTAACATAGGTGAAATGGTGCCAACATGTTATTTTTTTATAACCAATCTACGTTTAAATTGTGTAGATTAAACGCTATATAAAAGACGCATATTACTGGAAAGATTCTTGAAAAGAGGAGGCGAAAAGTACAAGTTACCGGTCAAACTAAACAAAACAGTGTTGGGTGAATCAGTGAATATCCATCATTTCCTAGTGGCTGAGCCAGAAGTCTGTTATTCTCAGTCCATTATTATTTCAGGCAGGTCCATAATTTCAGTTATTTGAAGTAAATTGCTAAATTACTGTATTTTCTGGTGTTTAAGGCACACCTGCTTAAAAGGTGTGCCTTAAACACCAGAAAATATATGTGATATATGTGAAGTAGTCAGCAGCCATCTACTCCATTTCCACCTCTAGAAGAAGTAGTGGATAACCTCAGCCTTTTCTGTAGTGCCTTATAATGCGGTGTGCTTTATATTTGGAAAACTTTCATGTATTTATATATTTTATTTGGATTATTTTTTCATTCATTGAAGGTTCACCTTATAGTCTGGTGCACCTCACATATGAAAAAAGTTTGAAAATACACCATTCATTGGGGGTTCGCCTGACACTCCGATGCGCATTATACACTGAAAAATACTGTACATTTCATCATCGCTACTTTAATACCGTCAGTTAAAAAAAAATCTACCGGCACAAAGTCTCCAGTCGCATCACAAAAAGTTAACCAGATATTTTTGCTGATGAACTCAAAAATAGTCATTGAGGCAAGCTTGCGTCGTCATGGGAACAGAACAGAGTCTTACTGTGTCCTACTTTGTACCCCTGTCTTTTAGACCTTTTCTTAAGAACCATCTAAACGGTTTTAAATTATGTACAGTCAGAACAATGCAAATGTGTCATTCTTGATTGAATTGGATTGAATTGGATTGGATATGATTATCCTTTATTAGTCTAGCAGTGGAGAAATTTACAGCAACATTTCACAGCAGCAAAGTTCTGGAAGAAAGAGGAAAGGAAAGAAAGAAATAGAAAAACAAAATACAGGAGCAGTTGGAAAGGCAGCTAGCTTGTTTTAATGGTACGACACACAGCGGCGGTTTGAGTAAATATGGATCAACATCCCCAACATTTTTGCATTACTTTAATTAATTTATATGTCAATAATTTTTATGCCCATATTAGTTCATTTTTGTGATTGTTGTGACTCTGCTGTTTCCCCAATTGACTGTGTTGGAAAAAAAAACGTTTACAATTTGCACACTGTGACACACTGTGACACGCTAGAAAAGAAAAGTTGCAATAGCATCTTCATTCTTGACTTCCTGTCAAGAGGTTGTAACCAATTTCCATTGCCTTTTGGAAAATGAACATTTCTCCACTTTATCTGATGAAACAAAAAAAAAGAGGAAAAAAGCTGTTATTGTGTAAACAACAAACATCCTTTCTTTTACTTCTTATCTTAAAGTTGGACAAAAAAATGAATGTCGTCACTGTAATGTGCAAGTGTAGGAGAGTCAGATAATGCCCCGTCCTTTCATAGATCACGGCTGGGTGGGGGGTGGGGCGGTCTCTAGGGAATAAGTGGACACGCTCAGATGCAAGACAGAAGATTTGGGATCGAAGGTGAGGTTGGAGATATTTTAGGATTCTATCCAGGTCACAATGTAGAGGTTACCTGGGTGGCTGAAGCACTGCTTAACTTGCTAATAGAATGAGATGCATGCACCGTATTATCTGCACCAAGGTTTCCTTTGGTATGATAATGCAGCTATTTCATTGGCTCCTATTTTGAAAAACGATCCAGCGCAACGATGCTGGCAGGTCAGAATGGAGGCCGTATCCATGTTATTGTTCGATGTAAGGTCATCAAATTGATCCATCCGTTCACATTGCTCAGGGCGATGCTATTGTTTTAAAGCCTGACATAGCACGATTTACAGCACGTTACAGGGCACACTGACTCTATCTTGCAAAGTCTTTTTTTTTCTTCTTCGTTAGAGTGCACTCTGACGAAGGCAGAAGTAGACGCCGAAACATGTCAGGTATTTGAAACATCTATAATACACTCTGTAAGTAAAGAATGTGTTTCAAATTACACTGTGCTATGTCTGGCTAAATTGACCTGATTAAGGATACAGATATGCTGGTGATTATTTCAGCTGACTTTCGGCGAGAGGCGGAGAACACCCTGAATGGCAGCCATTTGCAGACGGTATCAGTCAAAACTGACAATTATGATATTATCTTGGGTGAAATTACTTTCTATATTGCAGTGGCACATTATATATATATAGTATCTGTTTTTATTGCCATGTTTCAAATGCGACACCAATATCGATCGGATTGCTCTCTAATTGCAGCCCATCTTGTGCTTGAGGAAATAACAAATAAAAGGAGCCTTTGTTCGACAGTCATCATCACTTATTAATCTTTGTCATGAACAATGAATTAGCATTATTAGATAAATTGTGCTGCTGTACAGAAGTAACATAGGTGAAATGGTGCCAACATGTTATTTTTTTTATAACCAATCTACGTTTAAATTGTGTAGATTAAACGCTATATAAAAGACGCATATTACACAACGTCCATTCCCACTCACAAAGTGATTTGTATTGCCTATGCCCAGAGTTCAAGGCTTTAAAAAATGTGCCATCTTACACATAAGTGTATTTGATAAAGTAACTATTTGGCCTAAGGCTGTATTTATTGAAAAATCATTGTGTGCTCTGGTTTGCTGTCTGCAGTGAGGTGAAGTCATTCTCATCATTCTCAACAATCGTTTATTTGCAGCATATCCTTCACCTGCGCCCTTAAGCACAATAAAGAAAACTGTTTTTTTTTCTGTTCTGAAAACCTGTCGCATTTATTCACATTAATAACACAAAAGTTCACAGGTCCCCTCAATCGTCAGATGTAAGCACCATCTTTGTTATAAGGAGCCTCAAGGAAATTATTATATCTGTATGGTTAATACTTATATATTGATTAGCTTAATCTGATTGGTTATTTGTGAAAAGTATTTTCAAAGTAGCATTTTTTTCACTCCTTCACTGCCAGACATATGCAAAAATGTGTCCAATACAGTGCCAGGGTTTTTGTCATTGTCTTGACTTGAATTCCAGGACGCACAGAATATAAATTATAAAATATAAGAATAAGTTAATAAAAAATAATGATTGACAGGCTTTGTTAAAATATGTATACACCGTTTATATTATATATCTTGTTTATATTATATTTGTAGTTCATTGAACCGTTTTCAACAATAACTATTGATGGAGTCAAGTCATCTTAAAACGATTTAAAATGACATTTCATCTCAAAACACCCTCATGCCTCTACTGGTGCAGATTTCAATTTATTTTTTTGTGTTTTTGAGATTACGTTTTTGGTTTTATTTCCTCATGTGCTTTTGTCTTCCTCGTTTGGTTTTGTGTCCGCCTGTTATCAGTGTACCTTGTGTCAACCAATCAGCTCCCTCAACCCTTTGTGTCTTGCCCAGGTGGTCCTTGTTGCCTCATCACTTTGCTTTTATTTAGGTCCCTGGATTCTGTCAATGTTTGTCAAATGTTGTGTGAATGCCATGTTTTTGCTTCCATTGCTGTCCCATTGTTTTGTATATGTCTGTGGTTTATTGGCAGCGGCATCCAATTTGGAATGTTGCACATTGTTTTTATTTTTTTTGTCTGACTGTCAGTTATCCAAATTGCCTTTTTTCTTTTCATTCTGAAATTCACTAGATTTTTATCCCTCATCGGTCTTTTGTTTGTTAGCTTTTTTGTTTTAAAGACTTTATTTAGGTAAGTCCACCTTTGAGCTGTAATCATGTTATTTATATATAGATAGTTTGATAGATGGATAAATGGATAGATAGATGGAATATTTTTTTCTGATTGACATGAATGAAACAGCAAATACATTTAATATTACAGTGATACCGGCGGCCCGGTAGTCGAGTGGTTAGCACAACGGCTTCACAGTGCAGAGCTCGCCGGTTCGCGTCCCGGTCCGGCCTCCCTGTGTGGAGTTTGCATGTTCTCCCTGGACCCGCGTGGGTTTTCTCCGGGTCCTCCGGTTTCCTCCCACACTCCAAAAACATGCATGGCAGGCAGATTGACCACTCCAAATTGTCCCTAGGTGTGAGTGTGAGAGTGACTGTTGTATGTCTTTGTGTGCCCTGCGATTGGCTGGCAACCAATTCAGGGTGTCCCCCGCCTCGTGCCTGAAGACAGCTGAGATAGGCTCCAGCAACCCCCGCGACCCTAATGAGGAATAAGCGGTACGGAAAATGAGATGAGATGAGAGATTACAGTGATACCTCGGTTTACGAACCCTTTGGCTTACGAACTTTTCGGTTTACAAATGTTAAATGTATGAAAATTTTACCTTGGCATACAAACTTTTTTCGGGATACACACGGAGCTGCCTCAATGAGTGATGTGTCGTTCGCCAACGAACCCGTTCTTCTAACAACAAAATGGGAGCCAACTGTTTTTGTCCTCTATTCCCCACCCCCAGTCTTCGGTTAGAGCCACGTGATTGGTCAAGAACGCAGCCGTGAGGGGAGGTGGTTTAAACATTAAAGAGACAGGCAGACGACAGTGAGAGATTCAACTTAGATAGTTCAAAGGCAGAGTGTAGACAGCAAAGTGAAAATATCCCATCAATCAGGCTCTACAAACAACCTGCACAAGCCATCTGTACACTTGATGCAAAAAGCTATCAACCCAGCTAAACAGAACACAATTGATGAGGAACTAGATACAATTATCACAGAGAAAGCACCTACAAGGGATCATTCCTCAAGATGGTGAAAGAATAAGGTTACGTTCCTCATCAAGTGTTTAATGCAGAGGAAACCGGCCACTCCATTCCGTCAAGCCATCAACGACCATCACAAAGGTAAATAAAACGACGTTATTATACAGTACAGTATATTTCTTTAATTATAATACCATATCACATTTATTATACATAAAATATATATATATTTTGTGTATTTTTAAGGCTTAAAAAATTAGAAAGTAGAACATTATGTTTTATGGGGACCTAGGAACGGATTATTCTTATTGTAATGGTTTCCTATGGGAAATTAATTTTTGGGATACACACTTTTCGCCTTACACACTCTGTCTGAGAACCAATTAAGTTGTAAGCCAACTGTACTCACTGTACTTGGACAATGTCCGCAGTGACATGTAAATGTACTTTAACAATCAATACATAATTGGTATTTTTACTATTTATTGATGGATTGATTGTTGAATGATTATTTGGAACATCAAGAGAAGAAACTCTCGATGTTTTGGAGCAATATATTGAAAATTCCTTTCAAGTTGGAACCACCACTGATAGAATCACTTTTGAACTAAACATCACATTCACTACCGTATGTACACACAGTCCAGAGTTGTGTGATGCCGCTGTATTTGAACGACAATTACATTTATTTTGCAGATATTTAAGTTCAATTGTTGTTCCCATTAGTTGGGATGTTTTTGGTCCAGGAATTCACATTTAAACTACAACTGAATAGTCTCAATATGTCACAAAGGGTCATTGTGCCCCATTTGTGTACTTTGCTATAATGCCGCTTTCCCAATGGTGTTCATCATGGTAGAAAACAAACATATTGCTATGAATATAATCATCATTTGAATTAAGTTGAGTTGATTTGTGATTCAAATGGTCCAGGAGCTACTTGGTAGTCTTAATTTAGGAGTACAGCAGCACTGATTCTCACAACAAGGTCAACTGTTGAAGCCAAGAAATGAACATTCTCTCGTGTTTTTTTTTTTGCACCCTTCACCTTAAATGTGATACAGTTTCAGATTTCTTTTTCTTCTTGTGCATTTGTTTTTGGCCACAAAAACTTACGAAGGTACTACAGCTCAAGACCAATCGAAGATCCCAATTGTACATGTTTTCAGGCCATTTCATGTTGTCATGGAGGTTTGCTAGAAAAAGCTTTCATATGGCAGGTTATCGACTGGACTCCACATCTATGCTTCACACCAGACAGGGGCACTTGGGAGATGAGCGGATAAAAGCTGCCACCCGCCATGGCCGTTATCAAGGGTTGCAACCTTTCAGCCCGCATTGCAGCAATTAAAAAAAAAAAAGACAAGAAATTCAAGATATCGTCTGTAGGGCAGGGTTGTCCACTTTTCCACTTTCTCCAAAGTTTCGTACAACTAAGAATCTTCATATTTTTTAAATCTGAGTCGTCATTGGCATATAATACATTTGACTTAAAGGAATGCCGATCAGTCGCAGCAAGATGGAATATATGTGTGTGAATGAGAGGGATCCAAATACTGTAATTTTGTTTTGGGTCTTCTTGGGCTAAACACAAGCCTGTGGTGGGGTCTTTTTCGGTCCCATAACAGCAAAAGTATCTGAAAAAAATTGTTGAAGATGATCGACGTGTGCATTCAGATAAAGGGGGTGTGGAAAGGTAGGGGCGCTCTTCGGTCGTGTGCTTTGGTGTTCTTCCGCCGAAGATTACTCCACCAGCCGTGGTGGGGCGGAGCTCCATGTGTATCCCGAAAAGTAGTGCTGATGCCAAGGTTTAATTTTCATAAATTTTAACGTTCGTAAACCAAAAATTTCATAAGGCAAGGTGTTCGTAAACCGAAGCCCGAGGGTACATGAGTGATGTTACAAGTAGAAGAGCTGAAGAAGGTGGAGGATTTTTAGTACTTGGGGTCAACTGCCCAGAGCAGTGGAGAGTGGAGAGTGTTGAAAAGAGGTGAAGAAGCGTGTCCAGGCAGGCTGGAACGGCTGGAGAAAAATGTCAGGTGTGATGTGTGATAGAAGGGTTTCAGCTCAGATGAAAGGAAAAGTGTATAAAACGGTGGTGAGACCCGCCATGATGTTTAGACTGGAGACAGTGCCACTGAAGAAAAGACAGGAAGCAGAGCTGGATGGAGCAGAGATGAAGATGTTGAGGTTTTCTTTGGGAAGTGACCAGGTTGGATAGGATCAGGAATGAATATATAAGAGGGACAACTCATATTAGCGGCTTTGGAGAGAAAGTCACAGAGGCCAGACTGAGATTGTTTGGGCATATCCAGACGAGTCAAAGTGACTATATCGGGAGAAGAATGCTGAGCTTTCAACTGCCAGGCAAGAGACCGAGAGGAAGATCAAAGAGGAGGTTTATGGATGTTGTCAAAGAGGACATGAAGATAGCTGGTGTGAAAGAAGAGGATGCACAAAACCGGGCTGGATGGAGGATACTGATTCACTGTGACGAACCCTGAAGGGAAAAGCCAAAAGGAAAAGAAGATGAACACATTTAACTTAAAGGTCTGGGTCATATCAATCTTAGCTCATGGGCATCGTCACACTTACGACCCAAACATTACAGGAAACTGCAAAGTCAACTGAGCAATGAAGTAAACCATAACAGCAGCACACATTTCAACAGCCCAAAAAATTGAAACAAAGACAATTCAAACTGTTTAATACAATCCCAGTTGTAACTACACAATAAAAAAAGACATTACCCATCCATCTATTATCCGAGTCACTTATACTCCAAAAGAATGATCCTTGTTTTTAAAACATCCGGACTGCTTAATAGGTTATGCAAGCTTCAAGCTAACGTGCAAAGAAAAACACCATTGACATGCTAACAATTAGCATCCGAGTGGTGAATGCTTATGAATCTTTCTGAGCGCAGCAAAATTTGGGTTTTTCTCATACTTCTGTCACCTCGGATGCAAAAAGTTGCCATTTTCACTCATTCACTGCCAGACGTGCAAAAATGTGTCCTCTCCAGTGCCAGGGTTTTTGTCATTGTCACTTGAATTCCACGACCCACAAAATATTGAGTTTTGGGACTACATAAACATTCAATGCAGCATTAAAAACCTTAGACACTCTTCTTTCATCAGAAAAAAAGAGCTAATTCCTAAATTATATAGGTCTGGAGTTATATGAGCTTGAAATGAGGGCGGCTGTCCAAAATACAATGCAATACATACGTACATATTGGTTTATATAGCGCTTTAACAACAGTTAAAGCTAGAATAAAGCGCTAACATGAAAGAAATAGGAATAATGCCCCCTTGTGGAAAAGAAAAAAACATTGCCAGAGGGCCATGGGCAGCGCTTTATCGCCACCCAAGCATGAAACAACATATCAAATTGCCATTCAGAAATGTTTTCGGGAATTTTTCTATTGCTGAATGGCAGTGAATGAGTTAAACAGACTCATCACAACATCTTACTCTCATTTACAAGTTATGAAACATCTTCGTTGTCCCATATTTCCCCAAAGATACTGATGTATAATATCAGTCATAATACTATTCAATAAACTGTTTTTTCCCTTCCCTCCAAATGAGGCTTTCTGCCTTCTGCAACGGATGAAATAAATGTGCGCTGGCCATTATGGAAGTATGGTATATGTATCATAAAAGCCATGTTGTGTAGTGTCGAGCTCTTCCGTAATAGATGATTCCATACGCATCTAGATAAATGAGCAGTGATGCAAGGATCATTTCGGCCTGCACTCACATATGAGTGCATGTGTGTGGGTTGGGTGGATTGTGTTAGCACAGGTTTGTGTCGGTATGTTCTGTATCGGTATGTTATGAATATGATTCATTCATCTGTATTTTTTACTGTGTTCTTATATTGCTTTTTATCTTTGTCTAAAATTTGGTCATCTTCCAACCCACAGGGTCTTGAGCCCCAGCTTCGTTATCAGTCGGTTAATGAGGCAGGGTGACCAAAAGAAAAGTTACATTTTTTTTCAAGGCGAAATACTACATCTAAGAAATCAAATACAAATAATGTACCTGTACATCTGGTTATAAGGTACATTTTTGAAAATCGAGTACTGTATTTTCTGGTGTATAAGGTACACCTAAAAACATTTGTTTTCTTCAAAAGATGACCCTGCACCTTATTTGTGAAGTACTGTATTTTCCGGTGTATAGGGCACACCGGAGTCTGTATAAGGCACACCCCCATTTGAATGGTGCATTATCAAACTTTTTATATATATAAGGTGTACCGGGGTATAAGGCGCACCTTCAATGAAAGAAACATGTTTTCCAAATACAATATATAAATATATCAAAGTTTTCCAAACACATTACAACATACTATAAGGCACTACAATAGAGGCGGTTACGCACTACTTCTACAGCAGGAAATGAAGTCGGCAGCTGCTGCCAGTAGTTGTGAGACCTGTTGTGGCTCAATATTACTTCACATATAAGGCGCACCTGCGTACAAGGCGCAGAGTCATGTTTGAAAGAAAATCAAGGCGTTTGGGTGCGCCTTATACATGGAAAAATAGGATCATATTATAATGTGGTGTGCCTTATATTTGGAAACTTGTATATATTATATTCAGAAAACTATTTTCAGTCATTTAAGGTGCACCTTATACTCCGATGCGTCTTATATATGACAAAGGTTTTAAAATACACCATTCCTTGGGGTGCGCCTTATACTCCAGTGCACCTTATACACCAGAAAATACGGTATGTGAAGGTTTTTTAATAGCTTTTAAAACATGTGTCTAGTGAATTTCCAATAAATAAGTAAACTCCGTGATTGAGAGTTCACAACCAATGATAGACATGGGACAGGAGTGTCTCTTTATTGTCATGACTGGGTTTGCTTTGTTATGAGACCATTGCAAAGAGCTTCAGCTGATTCTTTATTCCGCCCAGTTGTCACGTTGGCATCTGATATAAATCTTCATCATCACAACCATGGGCGCATTGTTTTCACTTTACAATGAATTTACGAACCTTGGTTGTACACACACCGGTAACTGGTGGTATGTTCAGAGTTTTGTCCATTCAAGGCAGCAATTTCTTCAGAGATTGCATTGATGTGTAAAATATGTATTGATTTATGACCGTAGAGTGTCAATCTTCTGCAGGTGACAACGTTCAAAGTCAATTTAGACTGCACAGTGCCTTGTGAAACTGTTCTTGTGTTGCGCTGTCAGTGAAGAGTTTCAAGGCAGCTCACTAGTAAATACCACAAACAAGCATTGAACTACAAAGAGGGGATTTGAAGGATTTTATTGGCCACTGTGCTAGCCTACAATTAAAAAAAAACCCAAGCGCACAATTTGTTCTGTGTCGAGAGAGGACACAGATTTGAAAGAAAACATTTGAACGTTCGCCAAAACTAATTCCTGCGATTGATGTGTTGGCCGTATTGCCCTTTTCGACAAAGAATGTAGGTTGGCAATGGATGAAGTATGTTGTGTATTCATGTGGGCTTCGTGCCTAATTGTGTGGGTGATATTGCAAGAGCGAGTTCCAGTATATCGTTAATTATCCATTGTTGGTGATTCCACACTCTCAGCCGACTTCGTAACGCGTCCTCAATACAAAGAATCAGTGAGCCCTCTCGTACCACTGTACCATTTGAATAAATCTTTACAAAAAAGGCGGGTAGGGGCCATAAAACCACATTGCGTTGCGGTGTGCATGTGTATTTACATACATATGCTAACTGGTTTCATTGTTTCTCCAATTAAAGTCATCATGTCAATGACAATTCAGCGGTGTGGGCTGAACCTCTACACTTGCAACAATAGTGCTAAGAACAGGCGATTCAACTGTGCCTGGAAATAACATGATTGACAGACTAAATTACGCTGTCATGTGACATGTAATTGCTTTGTGGGTCACACGGGAGAATAGCAGGTTGCTCTGAATCGGATCGAATGAATAGAAACATGCTAAGATGGTCAGAGTGGCAGTCTGTCATGTAGGAGGTTTAAAGCTGTCAAGAAATTTGAGGCAGGAATTAAAATGAGAGTTGCTCACACTCAAAAAAATGTGTTTAATTGATGCAATTTAACTCATTCACTGCCAGACGTGCAAAAATGTGGCCACTCCAGTGCCAGGGTTTTTGTCATTGTCACTGAAATTCCAGGGCCTGCGGAATATTGAGTTTTAGGACTACATAAATATTCAATGCAGTGTAAGAAATCTTAGATTCTCTTTATTCATCAGAAAAAAAAAACAGTTAATTCCTAAGTTATATAGATCTGGAGTTATATGAGTTATTGAAATGAGGGTGGTTGTCCAAAACACAATGCAATACATACTTATTAGTTTATATAGTGCTTTAACAAAAGCCGAAGCTGGAACAAAGTGCTAACATGGAAAAAAGGGGAAATGCTGCCCCCTTTTGTGAGGGAAAAACATTGCCAGAGGCCATGGCCTGCGCTTTATCGGCACCCAAACAAGAAAATACAAAACCCGAACAAATTCGGAAATGGTGCTCTATGTCATATTTTCCATTCCTGAATACATTTGTGAATGGCAGTGAACGAGATAACATGCAATATAGTTACCCCCCACCCCCTCTCACGTTCACATCCCAAACAAAGACACAAAAAAATCACTGCAAAGGGAACGAAATATGAGTTTCCATCCAATGGTGGAATTAAAAAGCCTGAAGACTTTCTTCAGTCTGTAGATGGAGCAGAGCATGTACTGACTTCCTGACCCTCAGTCTTCACTCAAATGACTTCAATTTTATTTTCGTGGAGAAAAAAAACATTCCGGTTAAATCATACCCCTGGTTCTTATCCCAAATTCTCTGACTATTAGTCAATCAGTCCATCCAGCATTCAATGGCTTTATCGGAATGAAGACAAGGGATGGTTGATCATTGCAGATGTGGGTGGACCGTTGAACCTCAATAGTTGCTTTAGGCCACAAACAAGTAAATCCTGAATTATCATATCCAAGAATAAAAAAACAGTAGCTATGAAGCCACCAATGTACGTAAACAGTGCAAATAAATAATAATCGGCATCGCAGGGCATCTCGATGCTCTTTCTGCAAACTTTTCCCCTGGAACACATCATTCTTGTTTCAGTCAACTCACTCACTTTGACTTTCTTATTGTTTTTCTGCGGAAATTATTCCCCGTCTCACATTGCACCGGGGCAGCCTCCGCTGGCATTTTCGCTTATTAAATATAGGCTGATTACGCGGTTGGAAAAATGCAGTTGCACATGCTCATTTGCACACACACGCACTCACACACACACACACACACACACACACACACACACACACACACACACACACACACACACACACACACACACACACACACACACACACACACACACACACACGCACACACACACACACACACACACACACACACATACACACGCGCATACAAAGCTTGTTTTTGCAAAGTATGGACATTGCTTTATTATGTAGGCATATTTACATGGCGCAAGTAAGGGAGGATAATGCAATTATCTACCCTCTTCCTGCATTTGCAATCGCTGAGAACTTGAAAAAAAAATGACAGTCGGCCTGTGACATTAGTTGTCCACTCCACTGCCATGGTTTTTGTCATTGTCACTTGAATTCCAGGAAGCACAGAATATTGAGTTTTAGGACTATATAAATATTCAATACAGCGTTTAAAAAAAGAGTTAATTCTTAAAGGACAACCGACAACACTTTTTTGTTTCCTAACTGACATCAGAAAAATGTTGTATAGCATCTAAAATACCCAAATCGCACAGGATGATATATTTAGTCAAATGCAAAAAAAAAAACAATAAAATGACAGTGTCCAAAAACTACTGTGGCCAGTTTCAAAAGGTCCCGCCCCCTTGTTCGTGATGTCACGCCAAGACGTCTTGCCTTGCTCGAGAATCAAAACAATGGCTTCAGATTCAGAGAAAATGCTTTCTTGTTACTCATCCAGTTATGAATATGATTCAAATAGTTCTGAAGCGGAAAGAAAGTTTGCAATCGATTAAAGAATTCTTTCCGGGTCATTTTGAGGCGTCAGGACTGATGTGTAACGCCCAGAACATGCAGAAGATGCCGCCCAAGCTCCGTTGGAAATGGGCTGATTTTTCTGCTGGGAATTTGTGTCAGCGAATATCAAATTGTTGTCTTGGTGCAACACACAACGATGCACCATCATGTTATTTATGTGTTTTCCTTCTAATTTCGCCATAAACATGGATCAACACGAAGTTTTCAGACCAAACAAAGTACCCAAAATACATTGTGTGTCCTTTCTTGGTCAGGGGCGTTCCTTCCGTGACGTGACGTCAGGAATCATCACCAACTCAAAAACAAGACTTCCTGAACATTCAGCGCGAGTCTTAAAACGTAAACCTCATTAGGGTCGCGGGGGGTGCTGGAGCCAATCCCAGCTGTCTTCGGGCATGAGGCGGGGGACACCCTGAATTGAAAACAACAGTCACCCTCACACTCACACCTAGAGACAATTTGGAGTCTTCAATCTGCCTGCCATGCATGTTTTTGGAATGTGGGAGGAAACCGGAGGACCCGGAGAAAACCCACACGGGCCCTAGGAGAACATGCAAACTCCACACAGGGAGGCCGGACCGGGACGCGAACCGGCGACCTCTGCACTGTGAAGCCGGTGTGCTAAACGCTCATATAACACTTCTGGAGATATATGAGCTTGAAATGAGGGGGGTTGTCCAAAATACAATGCAATATATACATATTGGTTTATATAGCGCTTTAACAACAGTTGAAGCTGGAACAAAATGCTGCCCCCTTGTAGAAAAGAATAAACATTGCCAGAGGCCATGACCAGCGCTTTATTGGCACCCAAGCATGAAAAAACAAAACCGACACAAATTCGGGAATGCCGCTCTAAATCGTATTTTCAATTCACGAATAAATTTGTGAATGGCAGTGAATGAGTTAATATCGTTGCATTTATATTTTATATTCACATTCTTTTTTATGCTTTTTGTCTTTTGTTATACAAATAATATTATGAAACTGAGAAACCTTTTATAATTTTGATGCTGTGAATTGAGAAATTCTTCATTGTGAGACATGTCAAAGCCTTCTCCTTTTATCTTATTCAATATAAGTGTAATACGTTATTTTTTGGGAGTAGATGCATTACAGTGAACAAGCTTCATAGAACCTGTTATTGGGCTCATTATTACCAAGCTGGCACATCATATATAGATAGGGAAGTCTTGAACTTCTATGCTATATATCCATTCGGACGTGTAGTTTGCACTTCATAAACTCAGTGCAAGTGTTATACTGAGGTGATGCGTTATTTATTCAAAGAAGTTTAAGATACACTTTTATTTGATGTGTATTTATAAGCTTTCTTGCACACTCCTTTGGTCACGCGGCTTCTTTGTGGGGACACTTGACAGGTAACATTTCTTCTCATGCGCTTGTAGCCTCAGAATGAATGCATTGTCTTTTTTTCCATACATTTTATTGAAGGCCTTTCAATTGATATTGATCAGACAGAGCTTAAACTTTGAATTTCTCAGTGACAGCACAGAATCATTCAAGATTTGGACGCTACGAAGAGAGGAGCGGGTCATAACCACTGCAGCAGTGGACCCACAAACATAAATGAAATATCTTTGTGAAGCTTGAATATGTGACACTCATTTTTTTTTATTCATTTTTAGTGGAGACTATTTACTCTTAGTCATCATTGATTTAATACAGCCATTGTTGTGAGGGGGCAGTTGAAAAATATCCCAGAGCAATGAAATTTCAGTCCATGTCATCGTATTGTGTCAGAATTTTCACCTACTTTGCTTTTGTTGACTTTAATTATTCCATAATATTTTATGAGCTTGGGCCGTTGTCACAACACGGTTTTCCCTTGACCCGTTAGTGATGTTAACATTCTTTTCATGTGTATCGTAACATTTTGCACGCCGTGTTGCTGCAGGTTCGCCTCAAGCTTTTGCAATACCCTACCCAACCACGTCAGGCTTCTGTTGTTGATCCCTGAGGCATCATAATAATCTTATGAAATGAATTGATATCACGACATGGTGTTTATGAAGGACAATGGATTCGTTTGTTTTTGTCTTTGGAACATCACCCTTCATAATTGCAAACTCTGAAAATAATAATAATACATTTCATTTATAAGCGGCTTTCAAAACTCTCAAGGACACTTTCGAGTCACAGGATATTTTTTTCTGCGGGTGATTTCCCAGAATGTGCTTATGGAGTGAAATTGCAACAAGGATGTTATGTGAAATGCTTTTCATGTTTAAAAATACTTTGTACTGTTTATTACTTTATTATAAAAAAAAATCTGATAAAAAGTTAATTCCTAAATTAGATGGGTCTGGAGTTGTATGAGCTTGAAATGAGGGCAGCTGTCCAAAATACATACATATTGGTTTATATTGTGCTTTAACAAGAGCTGAAGCTGGAACAAAGCGCTAACATGGAATAAAGGGAAATGCTGCCTCCTTGTGGAAGGCACTTCCCACAAGACTGTCATCCTGTCACTACACTGTCTGTGTAATCATTCTCACCATTTCCCAGGACCTCACCATCCTTAATTTGAAAAAATATACTTTGTGACAATGTTTTTTTTTTTTTTTTTTTTATTAGTCGTCTTATTGTGTTTCAAGTTGTGAAAAATGGGCCAGGCAACTTTCCAGAGTTGTCTGCCCTGTACGCTAACTTTTTGTCATGAATTTCAGAATTAAAAAGCCTAGCGGGCCGTATGTGGCCAGCGGGCCGTAGTTTGCCCATATCTGGTCTACAGTCATCATTTGTAATTAGGATTGAGTCAAGAAACGTGCAGGCTTCTGCCATCTTTGTCTCCATGTCTAAACATAGATTCAGGTATTTTCACACAAGAGGGAAACTGTGTCTTTGTTTCCCCAAACTGAAGTTGTTGGAAGGTGGGAGTATGGGGGGCTTTGTCATGGGTGATAACAAGACAGGAAGCTGATGCGTCACTCGGAGGTTTCGGGTGCAGTGAGCTCCAGGGAACAAAAACAAAGCAGTTAGTGAATCATTTCAAGCACTCTTCCATAAATTGCAACCTATTTATTTTAATTGAATCACAACCGTCTTGTTATTGCTTCTACGCATGTTCTAGAAAAGCATTGAGATACAGAAACAGAAAATGTTGCACACAAAGAAAACGTGTTATCTATTTTACTGTTTGATTTGATGTGTTTATTGCATTTGATGAACAGAGTAAACCAGCTGACTTGGTGAGGTGCACACTGAACTGTTCACCAGTCAATTGCAGCGCATCAATAGTCAAGCAACTATTCACATCTACACAAATGAACAATTTTTAAGTCTTTAGTGAGCCTTATGTGTATTTTTTTGGTGTGTAAGACGAAACGGAGTACACCCGCATGCACAGAGAGAAAAATGTGCAAACTGCAGTGATCTGAGTTTGGAAACTCAAACTGTGGAGCAACCGTGCACCGTTCACCCCGATTCATATTTTAGAAGACATCAATTTAAAAAGCAAAATACTGCTTTTCTTTTCTTTTAATGTTGTTACCGGGACAACCAATGCTGCCTATATATTTACGGGGGACTGTTGGTAACATGCTCATGTGAGCAGTATTCTAACGTTTATGTTTCTCAGGGAAGACACCCCCCATCCCTCAAAATCCTTCATCTAACTCCCCTTTTCCTTCTTGTGTTTCCAGGGCCGGTTGGTGGCCCGCATCACTTACAGCTAATGGATGTCTTTACCCACTATGCTTACAACGACAGTTTCTATGACAATGGAACTTGGGGCTTCAACGAAACGGATCAAGAGCAGAAGCATGCGTACAACTACTACGCCATGCTGCTCACGCTGCTCATCTTCGTCATCGTCTTCGGCAATGTGCTGGTGTGCATGGCGGTGTCGCGGGAGAAAGCCCTGCAGACCACCACTAACTACTTGATTGTTAGCCTGGCCGTCGCTGACCTTCTGGTGGCCACGCTGGTCATGCCCTGGGTCGTCTACTTGGAGGTATGCCTATGTAATAATTGAAACACAGCTGCCTTCCAGTGGCACCTCACTGTTTTATTTCGAGTGGTGGAGGAGAACAGGAAGTCCTTTTTTAACGTATTTTTTGCACTATTAAGGCGCACCTAAAAGCCTTCTATTTTTTTTCAAAAGCTGACTATATATATATATATATATATATATATATATATATATATATATATATATATATATATATATATATATATATATATATACAGTAAAGTCTCGTTATATCGATATCGGATATATCGATAGTCCCGGTTATATCGATACTATTTCTATGCACGCACGGAGAAAATTACATGCAAACAGGTTCGGATATATCGATAGTCCCGGTTATATCGATATTTTTTCGGACTCCCTTGAATATCGATATAACGAGACTTTACTGTGTATATATATATATATATATATATATATATATATATATATATATATATATATATATATATATATATATATATATATATATATATATATATATGTGTGTCATTCATTGAATGTGTGCCTTATAATGCGGTGCGCATTATCGTCCAGAAAATACGGTAATATAGAAAGACAATGAAAAAGTGTGAGGTCACTCAGTTTGATGTCTCTCAGTAAAGTAAATCATGACGATTAGCACTCCGATCGGAATACAGTGCTAAAATCTCCAGCGGGGGTGCATATTTTTCTGTATGTATGGCGGAAAAGTGTCCCGCAGGAAAATAATTTTAAGAAATTATTCTTTCAAACTGTTTAGTCACAGCCAACAAATATTATTACATAGTGAAACATCATTTCACGAAAATGAAGCATGATCACAGTTTAAATCTCAGGGATTGTGAATTTGCAATTCTCTAAAAGTGTGAGAATTACCATATTTTCTGGTGTATAAGGCGCACCCAAAAGCCTTGATTTTCTTCAAAAGATTACCCTGAGCCTTATATGCAGGTGTGTCTTATATGTGAAGTAATATTGAGCCGCAACACGTCTCACAACTACTGTCAGCAGCCACCGACTCCATTTCCCCCTGTAGAAGAAGTAGTTCATAACCCCAGCCCTACTGTATTGGATTATAATGTGGTGTGCCTTATACAGTATGTATTTGGAAAACTTTTATATGTTCATATATTTTATTTGGAGAACTTTTTTCATTCATTGAATGTACGCCTTATACTCTGGTGCGTCTTACATATGGAAAAAAGTTTGGAAATACACCACTCCTTGGAGGTGCGCCTTATACTCCGTTGTGCCTTATACACCGGAAAATACGGTACGTTCTTGGTCAAAGCTCTGTCATGTGTTGTTTTTTTAACATGTATTGTGCTAACAAACACAGTACAAGGACGAGGCTCACAACCTCCTCCCCTGTGACTGTAAACTGTTCGTTGGTTATGCTGCTGCCTTATTAGACACTATCAAAGGGCTGTGGGGTCATGCTGTGAAAGAAGCACGATGGCAACAGTGAATCAAATTAGATAAACAAGAATTGTTGCAGATTTGATTTCTAACTATGCACTAATGAAGTCTCAAGTGAGTGGATGTCATTGTTTTGACGAAGACAAAAACGATGATGCTTATTCAGAAGTAAACATCCAAATAGAAATTAAGAACAAATACCGTATTTTCCCGTGTATAAGGTGCAGCGAAGTGAAAAGTGCACCCCCAATGAATGGTGTATTTTACAGTATTCAACATATAAGGCCCACCGGACTATAAGCCGCATCTTCATTGAATAAAAAAAAAAAAAATCTAATTATAATAATGTATATAAATATATATGTTTTCCAAATGTAATGCACACCACATTATAAGGTGCTACAGTAGACGCTGGGTTACCCACGACTTCTTCTACAGGGGGAAATGGAGTCGTTGTCTGACAGTAGTTGCGAGACCTTTTGTGGCTCAGTATTACTTCACAAATACTTGCGTATAAGGTGTACGGTCATCTTTTGAAGAAAATTAAGGTTTTTGAGTGCACCTTACGCACTGGAAAATACGGTAGATGTTGCGATAAAGCGTACTTGATCCAATACGTTGAAACCATGTTAAATTATAATTCAAAGGCTCTAATTCAGAGCAGGTCAGTGTCGATATTTCTTTCAAGAAATGATGAAAACATAAAAAATAGCCCGTCCCCAAAAACATCTTGCTCACAAGAGATGCCTCATTTCAAATTAACTAATTGTAGACATCGCTCTGTGCCTTTAGATTTGAAAAAAAAAGTTTTGCTCTAACCATCCAATTAGAAGAGAAAATATATTTTGGGCCAGCTAGTTGGCTAACTTGAAATAAGAAACTAAATAAATACATAGCAAATACATATTACATGGAAATGTACAACTGAATCATAATTCCCTGAGCAGATTAGATTGACATGACATATTTTAGGACCGTTTAATGTGTATACACACACACACACACACACACACACACACACACACACACACACACACACACACACACACACACACACACACACACACACACACACACACACACATTTCCATTTTCCTTTCACTTTAATTTCAACTGGCATCCGAAATGACTCCCTTCGGCTCCCTAACCTCTCTGACTGCATTTTTCAATTTCTCATCACAAACACCCTAGCCAATATGATGCCGGAATGCTGACACAATTATAACTGGAAAGTCTTGTGAAAGCACATTTGCCCGCTCCAATTTTAGTGTGTCGAAACCAAAACTGCTACGGCCCCGTCGGCAAACGCACATTTGTTTGGGTGTCGCTGTCAAAAAGGGACAAAGAAAGCGGTTTCCTGTTGTGGCATAAGATAGTCCTGGTGGCATAAGATAGTCCTGCCAGTATCGATGCGATCCGACTTGTGTTTGTCCTCTAAATGAAGTCCACGGAGTTGGAGATGAAGAAGCGATCGCTGGGATAGGAAAGATAAGTAGTCTGTCAAGAAACGGATTCGGTTCCAAAGGGTGAAAAATGCACATGGGGACAAATGGTGGGGGGTTGACACTTGAAGTCGGGCCGATCATTAGGATGTCTAATCTTTGTGTAATCACCATCAATGAGCGCAAAAAAAGGTTTGGTGCTTCATTTTTGGATGACAAGGCCGCGGGGGCAAAGATTAATGGACCCCCTGATGCTTATATCCGCTACCCTTTTCAGAGCTATGCCTCGCGTCAGGCAAGACGTGTGGCTTGTCATGTTATGTTCATAATGGGGTGCTTGTAGTAACCCGAACCTTATTAATGCCTTTAATTGAAAGCCGCGGGCGGGCTACACGCTAAAGTAAAAACACTTGTAAACAAAGGGAACGAACCAAGGTATTGGCATATTTTTTTTTTGTTTTTTTTATGGGGGGGAGAGGGATTTTTTTTTAGATAGCAGCACTTTTTATCACAGCTTGAACTTTATGATAGATAAACATTTTATTGACACACTGTAAAACTTAGTGGCAATGCCCATACGTATTTTCCCTTGGATTTAGGCCCTGTTTTTTTCTGTCAAATTCAGAGGCTATAAATCATCAAACGCTTTGTTTTGCATGCATTCAGAAAGTTTCCTCTTACTCTTTTTTATGTCGTCATGAGGTGCCAACACAGTGGCATACACCAGTTCTTCTCAAGTAGTGGAACAGACAATGTGCATTCATGTGTCCACTCCATTTTCACTCAAATTCCAGGATGCACAGAATATTGAATTTTAGGATTACATCAACATTCAATGCAGCGTAAGAAACTTTTAAACTCTCTTCCTTCATAAGAAGAAAATAGTTAATTCTTAAATTATATGGGTCTGGAGTTATCAGAGCTTGAAATGAGGTTGGCTGTCCAAAATGCAATGCAATTCATGCATATTGGTTCATAGAGCGCTTTAACAGCTGAAGCTGGAACGAAGCACTAACATGGAAAAAACGAAATGCTGCCCCCTAGTGGAAGGGAAAACCATTGTCAGAGGTCTGAGCAGGAGCAGCGCCCCGCAAGAAAAGCTAAAACCCGAACAAATTCGGGAATGGCACTCTACGTCATCGATGAAAAGGTTTTGAAACCTTTTCATCGATGGACCACTCATGTACGACTGAGAACTTACACAGACACTCTACGTCATATTTTCAATTCCCCAATAAATTTGGGAATAGCAGTGAATGGATTAATAAGGATCAAATGTTATGCTGACCTGTACTTATACTAAATGTATAGATAAATCATTCACAGGCTTCTGAATTGGAGGTTTCCGTTCATTTTCGTTGCCATGCAGCTTCTGTTGTCAGTATATCACATCTTTCATTTTTCTGTGCTCAATCTCAGCATGGTGCATGTTTGAAGTCTGGACAAGGGAAGATGCGTTGACAAAAAGAGTTGAAAAGACAGGCATATAAAAAAGATGGAAGAACCCTACAAGAATAAGAAAAGAGAAATATCATTTACAAGCATTAAATTGCCCTTGCTCGCTAGTATCTGATGTGTAAATCTCTCAAAATGATGTTTTTTTTCCCACATACAATTTCTGCTGAGTTTTTTTCCTGAGTGCATTTGCTTTAGTTTTACTGATAGTAGAACTAAGCTTCCACTTAGTGTTTTTCTCTTTTTTTTTCTTGCAGGTCGTCAGGGACTGGCACTTTAGCAAGATCCATTGTGACATCTTTGTCACTTTAGATGTGATGATGTGCACAGCCAGCATCCTCAATCTGTGTGCCATCAGCATTGATCGGTGAGTTGGGTAATGATCACATAGCTTTCCTTCCTGGCAACTTTGCATGAGGTCGTGCAACATTTCTCAGTTTATAATAATCAACAGTAGCCAAAATGGAACTGTATAGTGCCACTTAGCAGTTTTTTTGACAACGATACTAGTGCAGCGTGTTCTACCGGAAACAAATTCCTTGTGTGTCCTACATACTTGGCAATAAAGATGATTCTGATTCTGATTCTGATAATAATAATAATAATAATAATAATAATAATAATAATAATAATAATAATAATAATAATAATAATAATAATAATAAAAAAAAAACTGTCTAGCTCTATCTCTTGTTTTTATCTATAATTGTATTTTACTTATTGTATTCTATTTATAATTGTATTTTATTTATTATTGTATCTATGGTTGTTTTTCTGTGGGTGCGCGCACCAGCGTTCACTCAACCCGGATGTAACATGAATATATAGAAAGCCAGCTAACTAATAGAAGATTTATGCCCATTATCGCCAATCGCGATCAATACTGAATCAAGATTTTGAACTAAATGAATTCTGAACATGTACCAAATTATAAAGGGCATTTAAAGTTAGTACTGAAACTTAATTTAATTCTTCAATAAAGTGAGAAGGTTTATTAACATCAGTATTCCTAGCTGCAACCAACAGGAAACAATTAATAAGACAAGATATGAATTACTAAAATGAGTCTCATTGGGAAAGGTGTGCGCTCTACCGTAGCCTTTCTAGTTTATGACTGTGGCTGGAATGATGTTTTTTTTACATGTTAACTTTTTACCAGGGGAAGAAAAGCAGAGTGTTAATTAGAAGTAGTTGCTTTTTTAGAGGCCGACTGCAACCTTTGCTATGGTCAGACAAACAACTAATTACTTGTGTAGGGGGTTATTGAAGGAGAGATAAAGCTAGAGAGTTTACTATCTGAATGATATCATGTATGTACAGACGCTCCACACCTTACGAATGAAATACGTTCTGAGCGGTCGTTCGTAAAGTGAATTTGTTCGTAAGTTGCTTCAGTGCTATATTTTGTATGGAATATATGTTTAAGTGAAACACTGAACGGGGACGTATAAAACCCAGACAGTCGTAAAATAAATTCACACCTACTGTAGTACGACGACATACATCCTTGGGTCTTCAGTAAGCCATTACTGAAGCTGCTGGCACATAATTACTGAATTACGTGCCAGCAGCCATTACTTTTTGTTATGCATCCTTTTTTATCCTCCTGGAGCGTCAACTGGGAAGAGGGATTTCCTTTCTGCCCACGTACTCGACGCAGCCAATCGTAAATAAACTCGGCAGATTGGGGCCTGAATTCTTTGGCAACACTTCAGCATAGCTGGACAATTGGTCAGCCTTCGCGCCTGTCGCGTAACCACCCAGTCCTTGAAACCTATGCGCGTGCATGTGCGTGAAGCACAGTACGCAGCCAATCGCAAGCAAGTGCTTTAGGCACGCAATACAATATCTAACTTATAGCATCTCTGTCCGAACATCTTTCGACATACCCTCAAAAATGTTCCTATGTACCCATTGTTCGTAACTCAAATGTTCGTAACTTGAGGAGCGTCTGTATATGTTTGGGGGCAAGATGGTGGTGAACTGGTTAACCCTTCTGTCAGTGCTGAGATTGATTGAACACTAAATTGTCCCTAGGTGTGAGCGTGAGTGTGAAAGGTTGTTCGTCCCTGTATGCCCCTGTAATTGGTTGGCAAACATTTCTGGGTGTTCCCCGCCTTCTACCCGAAGACGGCTGGGATGGGCTCCTTGTAAGGATAAGTGGCACTCAGAGTGGATATATGGATGGATGGATATATACAATGTATGTATCAAGAGGGAGAGAGAAAATATTGATTTTACATGTCCCGCTTGGCTGCACCGAACAAAACAAATGCTCACACTTCTCATTGATAGGATTCAGTTAGGAAACATGGACTATGTCTCTCATTTTTCCAGAGATATACAAATCACATCACCCCGTCTAATCGCCTGATACATCGCCATTTTTGTTTGAAATGGTTGTCTGTAGATATTCCACAGCGGCACCACAATTTGCATTTAGATGTTATTTATAAGACTTTGGGTGTACTTGCTGATCCTTGGGGCGGTTTCCAGATCTCCCTTCTTCTTGCTTGAGAACTTCCAAGTGTCCATCTAAACGATAATTATTTTCCAAGCGCCTCAGATCAAATGTGTCATTCACTTGAACCGCTGGATGTAGCGTCCTATTTTCTGCATGAAAGGATAGTTTGTTTCTTACCCATGTGCATACATTATCATGTTGTTGTTTATAAAATTGGTTCTGCTGAGCGAGGTGGAAAATGTGTTTTGCTCAGCTAACAGTGTACTTTTTAACTTGGAATTTGTGCAGATTGGATTTGAATACCACCAGAGCCTCTTGACAGATGATACAAACACCCTTTGCATTGAACATAAAAATGTCCACTGCAAATTAAATGCTCTGGATTCTGAATCATTTTTCTCCACTCACCTGGCAGGTTTTTGCCCTCAATTGAATGGGGGCAAGTTGAAATTTTATTTATGGAGTGGTTCAGACTGCAGAAGGGTGGAATCCATTTTATGTATGGTTGGATTGGATGGGATTGGATTAGCCTTTATTAATCTCGCAGTGAATAAATTTACATTTCACAGCAGCAAAGTGATGAAAGTAAGAAGAAAGGAAAGGAATAAGTAGAAAAACAAAATACAGGACCTGCTGTAAAGGCAGCCACTCTCACTGTGCCATCTTGATGTCAAAAGAACAAAAAAACAAGTAACAAAATAATATGACAACACAAAACACAGTAATTCAGTTTTATACACTTCCTGCACCCTCTTTGTTTTATGAAACAGTTCTAGATGAAAGAGGAGCAAAACCTCCTTTTCACCAGTGAATCAGGGACGTCATGGTGAAATGTGCACGTCTGCTACAAGCTAAATGTTGAAAGCAAACACAAAGCTGTAGAATCCATTGACGAAAAAAAAATGTCTCACATTTCCTGTCTCACATAAATCCGCTTCAATTCCAAGCCGCGACAGTTCCACATATGCATCGGTGCTCTGCCCTGACGCTCCCTTCTTCTCATCGCGGGCTCCTCAAGCCATGCATCCATCCAGCCGCAGACTGTCCAAGAGCACTGACCTTTCTGCTAAACTAAGCAGGATTGTGAAAATGCTGCCCATTACAGGCGCGGCAAAGGCACAATCGCCCCAGAGCTGTCCAGTGATGACAGTCAAATGGTATTGATATTCTTTCCAAATCAAAAACAGTGCTGGCATATTCGTGCTGCCGAAAAGGCGCAACCACTTGTACAGTATGTATTAGATTATAAATACTTAAAATAGAAAATGCATACTGCGACTCTGATATTGTTTGAGAGACCGGACCAAATGGGAAGGTGGGCCATGTGCAGCCCATGGGCCATAGTTTGGGAACGTCCGCGATAAAAACTAAAATAAAAACAGTCAGTCTCTTTGACTTTTTGTCAGCAAAATCAATGACCATTATTTTTTCCTGAACAGGAAGATTCCCCTTGGGACTAATTTGTACTCAACCCAATTCAGTTTCATTCATTGACCACTTTCAGAGCAACCATACTTTTGTATACATCAAGTAAAAAATCTGACACGAAATAAAAGGAAAAAAAAAAAAAAAAAAAAAAAACGGAAAAACTATAACAAGCTAAAAAGCAAATGGATGCCTCCGAGTTAATTAAATCAGGATGCTTTGTAGTGTATTGTATCATGGGTATTGGGTTCATGGCACATCATGGCCAACACGCCCCCAAATTTTGACTGCTGAGTGTACTTTGCAGCTGTTCTCCCGCTGATTGCACACATTGCAAAATATTAATGCTACTTTGCCCAAACAATATTGCAGCAGAGCAAACATAGTCAGAAAAGCGACTCTTTCACACCTCTTTTGAAACTGCATTTGCTCGCATTGCAATTGCTAGCCATGCTCACCAGCATTTGCTAGCATTGCAATTTGCTGACTAATCAAAGCACATTGATTCATTGATCTAAACTGTCTACTCGTATCTCCTCCACGCCATTGACAATGCCGGGAGACACGGCACACCTCAAATAAAGAGCAGGCATGTCTACCTGCGGGCTTGTAGGGCCATTGTCCTGCCTGTTTTTCATCTCTCACGGCTGCAACACAGCTGATTCAGATGATTACCTCATCAGCCAGCTGTAAAGCAGCCTGAGGACGATCCTGTGTATTTGAATCAAGGCGTGTTTCTCATGGGAGGGATTGAAAATCGGCCCTGGAGGACCGAAGTTTGAGACCCACGACAAAAACAGTATGAAATGCAAGACTAAATTATCATGCTTAACTCATTCAATGCCATTCCCGAATTTATTCAGGAATTTAAAAGCATGACGTGGAGCACCATTCCCAAATTTGTTCTGTTTTTTTTTTTTATTTCTTGCATGGGGTGCGTTTGGATCTTCGGTCAGCCCTTTGGCAATGTTTTTTCCTTCCACGAGGGGGAAGCATTTTCCTTTTGTGCAGCCGCCCCCATTTTCAATGCAGATAACTCTACAATCAAGTAAGCTCAAAATAAATGTTTTTTTTTTTTCTGATGAAGGAAGATAGTCTACGGTTTCTTACGCTGGATTGAATGTTTATCTAGTCGTAAAACTCAATATACTGCAGCATTAGTGAAAATGATAAAAACCCTCGCTCTAAAGTGCTCACATATTCGTTTTTACAAATAATTGTTTTTGACTTCAAGATGGCGCCGCGAGAGTGGCTGCCTTTACAACAACTCCTGTATTTCTATTTTGCTGTTGGGAAATGTAAATTTCTCCAATGTGAGACAAATAAAGGCTAATCTAATCTAATCTAAGATTTGCATATCACCTGGCAATGAATGAGTTAAATATGAAACAAAAAAAGTCACACAGGCTCTGTAATTTTCTGAATTATTTTTTACTTACTGTTTTCATTCACTTCCATTCGCCGACCCCATCCTATAGAACGCTCTACCAAAACACATCAGCAACTGTACTGACCCCCAATCCATAAAATCATCGCTTACAACTCACCAGTTCCGCATGCTTTGAAGAGTTTTTGATCTATTTTATCAATCTCTGTTATGTTATTCTTCTTCAAACTGGGTTTTTTGGAATCATGTATAATTATCTTCAAAATGGTCTTTGAGTACCATGAAAAGGGATTTAAAAATTAAATGTACCATATTTTCCACACCATAAGGCACCTAAAAGCCTTAGTAGTAGTAGTAGTAGTAGTAGTTATATTATGATGATGATGATGATTATTATTGAAACAAAATTGCTTTTCCCCTCTGTCTCAGTTACACAGCAGTTGCAATGCCGATGCTGTACAACACCCGCTACAGTTCTAGAAGAAGGGTGACTATCATGATATCTGTGGTGTGGGTCCTTTCTTTTGCCATATCCTGTCCTCTCCTTTTTGGACTGAATAATACAGGTAAGAGATAGCACATGCTATTCTTACACACAATTGATTAAAACAAAAAAGAAACACACGAAAAAAAAAAAAAAAGTGACCTTTGACATGCGCCACCGTCCGGTTTCATACTTTATAAAGTCAAGGATTGAAACGAAAAAAAGTTCAGGTTAACTAACTTTGCTTATGACGTTGAGTTTGACTACAGTAGAGATCACACACTTTGACTCAGAGGTGTTTGGCACAATAATGACTAACTTGTTTGCAGCCCCAAGATGATGACAATAAAAAGGATTGTCTTGTTCTGAGCGATGGGAAAGAAGCCAAACACACAGAATTGCGTAAATAACCCCCAGTTGAGGCGATGTGACATTTTGTGATGTATTTTCAAGAAATTGAACATAACATGTAATCACTCAGTTGTTTCCACAAATGCAATTTCAAGGAATGTCATGCTAATAAGAATAAGATTGAAAATAACAATGAGAAAACCTTTATTTGTCTCACAATGGAGATATTCGCAATCTGCAGCAGCAACCTTGGAGAGGAGAAAGTAGAAAAAGACCTCAGTTTTCTTAGGAGGAAGATCGAGTTTTGTCCTTGACTGATCAGGGCGTCCGTTTTGGTAGACCAGTCCAGTTTATTGTTGAGAAGAATACCCAAGTACTTGGAGGTCACCCTCTCCATCCCCGCACCTTGAATGGCAGTGACGGATCGTGGAGTTCATCGATAGGCCTGCAAAAAGTGTCGTGTGATTTACTACAAGTCCACCAGAGGGTATCATTATCCAGAAAATAACTGACGACATTTATTAATGATGTCCATTTTTTCTCGAAAAGTCCGTCTTGAAAATGGCTTTAACAGTAAACCTCCAACCAAATCCATTTCTTCTCCTCCTTCAACCATTGTGGGTTGACAAAACTGCTATTAAATTAACACTACACACATTATATTTGCTTAAGCACCTCGCTACGATACATTGTGCTCGCTCTAGCCAGTATGCCCTTATCACTCGCGGCTAGTGAAACTATGATTTGCGAAAACTTTGCCAGCGCCTTCGAGCCGGCGATGGGTTGCAAACTCGAACTGTGATTGGTTAAAGCAACTCTTTCATCGCCATTGATTTTCATCCTCCAGAGCCTGCAGAAATGATTGTGAAGGCGTCCATGTAGATCTCTGACACTGGTAACAAATGATGGCTGAAATGTGATGTGTTAAATGTTTAAATATGAAAGCACACATCTGGAAGCAACAGGGGAAAAGTAGTGAAATGAAGCTAAGACAATTTAGAATTATTTACAAAGAAAGTCATCACAAGAGGTGAAACACATTTTTTTTTACATTTTCTTCATGCACCTTTGTTTCATCTCCTTTTGTTCTCACAGCCACTCGGAAAGCATCGCTGTGTGTGATCGCCAACCCGGCCTTTGTGGTGTACTCCTCCATCGTGTCCTTTTATGTCCCGTTCATTATCACGCTGCTGGTTTATGTGCAAATCTACGTGGTTCTGAGGAAGCGCAGGAAGCGTGTGAACACCAAACCCAAGCAGCGACAGGTTCAGGCCGCTGTACCCGGCGTGGCCACGTCACTCAAGGTGAGTTTTTGTCAGCGTGTATAAAAAATACAAGAGTAAGTTTCAAGTAAGTAGCAAGTTTCGGGAAAAGAAGAAAAAATACATTTCTAGAAACCCAATCCAAATCTTGGGCTCTTCATATTTCAGGATCAGAATTAGAATAGTCCTTGTCGGCCAAGTATGTAGAACACAAAATGAATTAATCCTGGTAGTAGAAGCAATGGAACATCAGAACCAAACATCAGCAGCTTGGAATTGAAGCGGATTTATGTAGGACAGATGATGTGAGACAATCTGTTTTCCTCAGTGGATGCTACAGTTTCGTGCTTGCTTTGAAAACTTAGCTTGTAGCAGACGTGCACTTTCCACCTTAACGTCTCTGATCCACTGGTGAAAAGGAGGCTTTCCTCCTCTCATCTAGAACTGCTTCATGTAATAATGTTTTTGTCTTGTATTTAAACATCACAGAGTACATGGGGAAAGTCTTTCAGATTGCACAACTGTCCATGTTTTTATGTTCCTGTTGTGATTATTTTGCTTTGTGTTGACGATGATGTGAAGCACTTTGTTTGAGCTGCAGCGCACTATAAGGCGCACCTAAAAGCATTAACATTTCTCAAAATCCGACAGTGCGCTTTATAATCCGATGCACTTTACATATGGATCAACATTCTGATTTCTTGGATGTAGTATTTGAAATGTTCTTTAAAGCGCTTTACAATAGCTGCAACAGTTATGAAAACATGATATAAATAAAGCTGCAATGCATTGTATTGTATTCTTTCAGCACCGCTCCATCTAGTCACGAGAGGTTCTAGTGACTAGATAACTAGTAACTAGAGTCCCTAACATAACCTCGGCAACTATTTTAGGGTCCCTTCTATTCCCCTACATCTGAAAAAAAAACATTAAAATAGGTTGTTTCTTGAAGGTGTGCTCAAAACTCCAAAGTGCCGCAGAGTGTGGAATATACGTTATGCATTTTCACACACTTGGCAATTCTTCTCACCTTTTTGCTGTGTGAAGATAAGCAATATGTAAAATAAATGGAACTGCGACCCAAAAATCTTTGACTGCCTACAAAGTTGGCATTTCGGACCACGATAACCCTACTTGGAGCTTGAAAGAGGCATTATTGAATGGCAATTACAATTTGTGATCCCCGATGGGAGGGGGACAACAACAACAAGCCAACGGGAGTACGTCTGTTCTTTGGGGTTGAAAGCCTTGTGAGCATTCAAGGGAGTGAAGAGGAAAAGCAATCTGCTCTGGATGCACAGCTGATGTCATTTGGCAGAACTCAGATTGTTTTTAAAGAATGAAACAGATGTCATCATTGCTTAGTGATGATGATGAATCCATCTGGTGTAATCAAATAACACATATTTGTGTCTGTAATATAATTTTATTAACCTGCCGTGCATGTTTTTTGAAATGTGTGAGGAAACCAGAGTACCCGGAGAAAACCTGCGCAGGCACGGGGGAGAATATGCAAACTCCACACATGAAGGCTGGAATTGAATCCTGGACTGGAATGTAAAATTGTTATTGTTATGAAACCGCGTTAGACGGAGGACACTGATTCGCTGTGACGACCCCTGAAGGGAACAGTTGAAAGGAAAAGAAGACGATGAAAGTGAACCATTGATAAACTTCTAGTGGATATTCACTGTCATCTGACCCCCTAAAAAACCCACAGCACACACAGAGTTAAACCTTTAATACTTGCTGTAACTGAGGTCTGTACCTGATCCAATTTGCAGCATAACTTCAAGGTACGTTAACCCATTCACTTACTTCCATTCACAAATTTATTCGGGAATTGAAAATATGACGGAGAGCGCCATTGCCAGATTTGTTGGTTTTTTTTCTTCTTTGGGTGCCGATAAAGCGCTGGCCATGGCCTTTGGCAATGTTTTCTCCCTTCCACAAAGGAGCAGCATTTCCCTTTTCTCCATGTTAGCGCTTTGTTCCAGCTTCAGCTGTTGTTAAAGCAGTATTTCAACCAATATGTATGCATCACATTGTATTTTGGACAGCCACCCTCATTTCAAGCTCATATAACCCCAGACCCTTAAAAAAAATTCTAATGAAAGAAGAGAGTCTAAGGTTTCTTACGCTGCATTGAATGTTTATGTAGTCCTAAAACTCAATATTCTGTGGGTTCTGGAATTCGAGTGACAATGACAAAAACCCTGGTACTAAAATGGACACATTTTTGTTGTCTTCCGGTTTCCTCCCACATTCCAAAAACAACTGATTGAACACTCTGAATTGGATTGGATTTGCCTTTATTTGTCTCGCAATTGTCCCTGCGTGTGCGTGTGTTGCACAAATGGTTGTTTGTCTGTGTGTGCCCTGCAATTGGCTGGCAACCAATTCAGTGTGTCCCCCGCCTAGTGCTCGAAGACGGCTGGGATAGGCTCCAGCACCCCACCGCGACCCTAATGAGGATAAAGCGGTCTTGAAAATGGATGGATGCATATTGTCCAACACTTTCTGAAATGGGAGGCTTTAAATCCCTGCATTAATTTGGTTGCCAAAATATGTCCCATATTATGATCTTTAGCTCCTAATGGCATATTTGTATTTCTGGTGTTCAATTCAAACATACTATGGCAGAACACGAAGTATATTTATGTTTGTGTGTGTGTGGATGTGTTTGTTTGTCTAATGACACATAGAAGAGGTTTTGTTGCTATATAATCCAATCATCTGTGAAATCATGACATGGTCGCGTCTATACTAACGAACTGATAATGGTTATGATGAAGAAATAATGAAAGTGGAGTAGACTAATCACATTTCAGTACAGCTACTGGCTGGCTGACTGCATTTGTCACTGTCGTGAAATCACCTGGCTGTCTATTTTATGATGCTGTCAAGTTAATGGCCAGATTGACAGCCCATTTTTTTGTCACTGGTGAGCTGACATTGTAACCGTCCGTTGCTTGCTTGACACTTTTTTTTTTTTTTTTTTTTTTTTTTTTGGGGGGGGGGGTGAAATTGCAGGCGTGCACTCATCCAGAAGATGTGAGGCTGTGTACGGTGATTGTCAAGTCAAATGGGAGTTTCCCTGTCAACAAGAAGAAGGTGGTACGTTGTCATTATTCTCTTCTTCTTTTTCTTGAGTGTGATGGAAAATGAAAGTGATGGACTCACGCAGAGATTAAGCAAAATGTCACCTTGTGATGTGACATTCCATCCACCATGTTGGACTACAGACAGGCATCATAATTCATTAGTCAGTTGTGTAGAACAGATTTAGTGCGTTTTAAATTTAATGCACGGTAAGGCGTGAAGTATTTCCAATGGAGGGATAATGTTACGCTGTCTTTTTGTTAAATGCTGCCAGGATGCCATTTAATTGAAATATCACCTCTGTCGTTAAAATGGGGATGTTGGTGTTTTTTTTAATTGTATGACGTGTGAGAATGTATTATAGTCATTAGCACATCTGTCTCAGATTTCTGAAGTCTTCAATAACGTTCACTTTGATACAATATTCAAGGATGATTGAGTACCTGAAGTAATCTATCATAGGTACAGGGAGAAAACAACGCACAGAGTCAAAACCAGTATTCAGACCCCAAACATCGCATCTGTGAGGCAGTAATGCTCACCGTTGTACCACCGTGATATTATTTTCATTGTCCTTCTATCTATGGTGAATATCAATGCCAAATAATCCATTTTATAAACCTCTCATTCTCAAATTAAACCAAGATTATGTGTAAATATATGCATGTATGCAGATATGTGCGGGATATGTGGTTGCGGTTCACACTGGATGACGGTGTAAATGTGGGTGTGAATAAACATTTGTCTCTGTATGTGGTCATGTGACTGTCCAGCGACCATTTCAGGTGAAGTCTGCCTTTTCCCAAAAGTCTGAAAAGTGTTCCATTAACACGTCATGCATATTTTTAGAATATGAGAGGAAACAGGAGGACCCAGAGAAGACCCACTCAGGCACGGGGAGAACTTTCAAACTCTAAACAGCGATGTTGAGCTTAGAAGCGAACCATGCACATATGCATTGTGAGGCAGACGTGCTACTAGTCGACCAAAATGATTTTGAATGACTGTTTTGAGAATAACCAGTGAAGTATGATTGCTTTAAACCAGCAAAAGAAACAGTTTTTGAAGCAGCTAATGGCTCCACTGTTTTCTGGGTTTGCAGAAAGATTAGTTCTAGGAACTGATTGGGAGATTTGTGTTCCTCGAAAGATGGAACAAAAAGCAATTCATTAGCTCTTTCAGACATTAATGCTTGGATGAGCTTGAAACTATAATGATGCATCTGCATCTTTTGGTGCTTTTGACGCTTCTCAGATATTTATGAAAGACAGTGCTACCAAGGGTGAGGATGTCGAACTGGAAGAGCTCAACAGCGGAAGCAGCAGCCATAAACAGAAGCCGCAATGCAAGCTCGGCGACACTCCAGCCACAAGCCACCAACGACTGATGCCAACGAAGGCCAATGCTACCCCCACTTCCTCGCCCCCGACCCCCCCAAATGAAAGCCAGAGAGCGGATGAGAATGGCGACCCCAGCAAGGAAGCCCCGGGAGATCCGATGCAAATGGGGACTAAAGTTTTCCAGACGCAAACCCTTCCGAACGGCAAGACGCAGTCATCTTTGAAAAGCATGAGCAAGAGGAAGATTTCTCAGCAAAAGGAGAAGAAGGCCACGCAGATGTTAGCCATTGTTCTCGGTAAGTTAGCTCTCAGGAGTTTCCCTTGCAATTCGATATTCAGCGATGCATGCGTTTTCCATTTTGAATACAGTATTCAGATTTCAGATTGTTTTTTTTTCAGTTTTTGTTTGATCGTATGGAATTTAGGAAAATATAACATTCCTAGTCACATCAGTTTTGTATTTTTCATGTTTGTTGCTGTTCTAGAGATTGTTACTCTTGTCTTGTTTACTTACTGTAAACGTGCTTGTTTAAAAGTTTAACAGTAAACATGACAACTTCACTACTCTATTGAACAACCATGGTTCAACTTCGAAGTTTCAATGTTATGGATGGCAGACAACTTACTTTTTTCCCACCAATTGTTTGTTTTATTTTGATGGTTGTGAACAGTTTTATTCTTTTAACTCATTCACTGACATTCTCGAAATTATTCGGGAATGGAAAAGCATGACGTGGAGCCCCAATCCCGAAACATGACAACTTTACTAATCTATTGATAAACCTTCGTTCAAATTCGAAGTTTCAAAGTTATGGATGGCATACAATTTTACCCCCAATTGTTTGTTTTATTTAGATGGATGGGAACAGTTTTTTCCTATTAAGTCACTGCCATTCCCGAATTTGTTCGGGTTTTGTTTTTCCTGCCAATAAAGCGCTGGTCAGACCTCACAATTTTTTTCCCTTCCACGAGGGGGAAGCATTTGCCTTGTGTCCATGTTAGCGCTTTGTTACAGCTTCAGCTGTTGTTAAAGCGCTATATAAATCAATATGGAGGTATTGTATTTTATACAGCCGCCCCATTTCAAGCTCAAATAACTCCAGACCCATATAATTTAGGAATTAACTATTGTTTTCTGATGAAAGGAGAGAGTCTAAGGTTTCTTACACTGAATTGAATGTTTATGAAGTCCTAAAACTCAATATTTTGTGGGTCCTGGAATTCCAGTGACAATGACAAAAACTCTGGCACTGGAGTGCATATATTTTTGCACATAGTCTGGCAGTGAATGAGTTAAAGAAAAATTGGGTACTTGAACATCAGCTTCAATGTATGCTGAGCAGAATAATTTACTGAACCGTGACGGCCTTCAGTTGCTTCTGAATAATTATTTGTTAAAAAAACATGGAAAGGCTTCAAACAACTGAGGCAATGACGAAGGAATGAAATAATTGAACATGTCCTTGAACCTGGAACAAGCTAACGCTTTTGCCATTTATTAATCTGTCGTTTTATCTCTCTTCAGGTGTATTCATCATCTGCTGGCTACCATTTTTCATTACACACATCTTAAACACACACTGCACAAAATGTAAAGTTCCCGCCGAGATGTACAATGCTTTCACATGGCTGGGCTATGTCAATAGCGCCGTGAATCCCATCATCTACACCACTTTTAACATTGAGTTCCGAAAGGCATTCATGAAGATTTTGCACTGTTGAAACGCAGCGAGGCTTTTTCGACTGAAGGATGAACACAAGTCTGTCGACAGGCAAATACCAAATCTTGGAAAGGAGATTGCACCGCAGGGGCTAAATGAAATGTACTTTTCAAAGTCAGGGAGATAAGTTACAGAAGCTCGGAACTACTGATGTAGCTACTGAGGAGTAGACAAATATTTGAACTGGCAAATATGTCTAGATATACTGTACTTGCGAGTACGTTCAAACCATCTTGTATGCTGACTGCTACAAATGTAGCATTTTACCATCATGCAATGAGGTATTGACTTCCACCTCCAAAAGTAGAACAACGCTATTTTTTTAGCATTTTGCCTACAAGTACGTTCGAACCTATTTGCGAGTATGTTTTTTTTCTCTCCGAAACTGAATGTAAAACAAAAAAAAATGTCTGTAGCAATGGCTTCTTCGTAAAATACAAATGTACTTTGTTCTCTCAAAAAGAAATCATTGTGCTTGTCACCGTCTACTGTAAACACTGCACACAAAAACTGCTATTTATTATGTGTATTTCTTGTTTATACAAGTGTGTGTGGTGTGTGTGTGTGTGTATATATATATATATATATATATATATATATATATATATATATATATATATATATATATATAGAATGTGTGCGTGTGTGTGTGTGTGTGTGTGTGTGTGTGTGTGTGTGTGTGTGTGTGTGTGTGTAAAGTAAAAATAGTGTTCTTTTCAGTGTTCAATCAGATATTTGAGCTCTATATTCTGAAAACCTACGTAGAATGTGTTTCCATGGCAAAATACTCTTTACGGTACTTGCTGTACTGTGCCCCTCTGTCCATCCATCCATTTTCTAATCCGCTCATCCTCCCAGCGGGGCCAATACCCATACGATTGCAATTTCATAAATTGGAATGTCATATTTGCTCATTTATCATTGTTCTAATTTGCTGTGAATATGTTTTACTGACCACATTTATTGTGTTTATATTATATGCCTGCGAACTGAAATGTGATGCATGCTCCACAGTTTCTCGACTCGGTTTCCAATGACATATATATATATGTGATCTCAAAAAGACAAAATGGTGTCCAATAAATGATGAGACACAGTTCAGTGCCATCTGATGAACAGTATTAATATTTGTGAATATGGTAATATCCACAACTGTCCTATCCAGCAGTGCAGTATTTGCTTTCACTTATGCCCTCAGCATCCAATTCATGACTTGACATCCCTATTGGGAGGAAAAGAGTGGACCCATTCACTAATTTATTCAGGAATTGAAAATATGACGTTGGGCACCATTCCCGAATTTGTTCGGGTTTTGTTTTTGGTGCTGGCCATGGCCCCAGGTAATGTTTTTTTCTTTTCCACAACGAGGCGGCATTTCCTTTTTTCATGTTAGCGCTTTGTTTCAGCTTCAGCTGTTGTTAAAGCGCTATATAAAATATAAAGCGCTATATAAAATATAAAAAATATGAATTGCATTGTATTTTGGACAGCCACGCTCATTTCAAGCTCATATAACTGCAGACCCATATAATTTAGGAATTAACTATTTTTTAGTGATGAAAGAAGAGAGTTTAAAGTTTCTTACGCTGAATTGATTGTTTTATTAGTCCTAAAACTCAATATTCTGTGGGTCCTGAAATTCGAGTGAAAATGACAAAAACCCTGGCACTGGAGTGGACACATTTTTGCACATCGTCTGGCAGTGAATGAGTTAATTACCTCTTAAATGTTCAAGTCAACTATGTCACCTTCCAAATGTCTCGACCACGAAAACTGCAGTGCATACAACGCATACAATTATCAGACACTTCTTTGGTACAACTACACACTTTGCATTGGTGGAACGCCACTAATTGCACTGTTGCCTTATAAAATAGACGGTTGGTAACAGAAAATCATTAAGTTACTGAATAAATAACCACATAATAGATAATACATATGAACTAAATACATTTGTGAATGAATACTTTATTTGGTCATTTGACCAGCAGTCTCCCCATTCATGAGTTCATCTTGAGATTGAGGATTTGTTGTGACTGTTGTGTAAATATGCTCATTGTATCCAAAACTATTTCTTCTCTCTAATGTAAGGTCAATACAATGTGACATCACTTTGAAAGAGTATGCCATTAATAAAGTTTATTCCCCAAGCAGTTGATTACTTGCAATAATGCACCCCATTCATTCGTAAGTGTCGAATATCTTACTGTGGTGGGGTGTGATTGGCTCTTGGATGTCAAAGCTTAATTCCTACCTTCCCCCTTGAGGTCAAACAAATTCAGCAGAGAATGTGCTGTGTCAATTCCATTTCATTCCTTGAGGCACCGAACGACTGATGTGATGTTCTTCGCAACTCAGTTTATCGGATTTACAGTATCTCAAAGGACTTTTGGGTTCTGGTTGACCACTTGGCGAATATAAGCGGAGGAAAGTGGTTATGGTCCAACTGGGAAGGAAAATGAAAAAACATTTGAATAAATGCATGAAATATGTTACACACTTGTGTGCATGAACCTAACGTGATCCGTGTTTGCGTTACGGTATTTCTACATTAAAATTTCAGCAGAAATCAATGCGCAGGACCCACTTGAATCACATCTGACAAATATTTATTTCACTCCTTCTGTTGTCTTAATAACCATCTTCTAAAATTAATGAGCACAACAGGCGATTAATGTTTTCAGGTCTTGTTTCATGAATGATTTAGAGCCTGTTTGCGTAAAATTCCAATCGTGTTTTAAATCATTACAAAGGAAAGATTTGGAATTAGTAGTGTGAAAGTTTAGAAATGAGGCACTTTTGTCGGGTAATCAGTCATGCGTGCATAAATTACAAACCTTTAGGAGCTTTTGAAAGCATGTTTTATTTATGTGTTTATTTATTTGCTTTTATATTTTTTGTTCGTTGGCCTTAATCCTCTTCCATAACTACAGAAGAAGATTAGGGACTACAATGAAGAAAAAAAATAAAAATGCTCATATACCATTAGAAAATTATCTGACAAAAATGTTGAGGGATACATTTGTGGCAACGTATTGTCATGATCTGGATGGCGACCAATGGGTGGCGCTGTCGGCCCCGCCTGCACCTGCACAGGTGCTGGTCGTCCCGATCAGTGGGGGACTGCCACGTTCGGATTGGCGACCAACGAGTAGGGCTGTCAGCCCTGCACGCTGCCTCGCAGGTGATGGTCGTTCCCAATTAGTGACAGTTAAAAGGACTCCCAGCACGACCATTCGGCGTCGGGTCATTGTATGCTTTGTATGCATGGTATGCTGTGCATGTGTTTGTTTAACCTTGGCAGACTTTTACTCTTGGTTTTCTTTTGATACTTTGTATTTTTTCTGTTCAAATGATTTTGATGTTTTAGATTTTGTGTCATGATCTGGTTGGCGACCAACGGGGGGCGCTGTCGGCCCCGCCTGCACCTGCACAGGTGCTGGTCGTCCCGATCAAATTGGCGACCAGCGGGTAGCGACGTCAGCCCTGCCGGCAGCCTCGCAGGTGCTGGTCGTTATAATCAATGACACTTAAAAAGACACCTGGCACGATCATCCGGTGCCGATTCATTGTTTGTTTGCTGTTTGTTTGCTGCTTGGTTGCAGCATGCATTGTGTACGTGTTTGTTTAACCTTGGCGGACTTTTACACTTGGTTTTCTTTTGCTACTTTGTATTTTTTCCATTCAGATCATTTTGATGTTTTACATTTTGTTCCTGCTGACTTTATTTTAATACAATTTGTCAAACAACAACCTGCTCTCTCCTGCCTGCTTTTTGGGATCCGAACCCGCCATCACCACCTCGCAAACCGTGACAGAATGAATCGGCCAACCATCGGATCCCGCAGGTACATCGGACCCGTCTCATTTCCACCCTGTGCCTGGCAATGCTACGTCCACGTTAGCGAAAGCCTCGTCGCGTTTGAATCGCGTCACTCGACGAGCCGCAACGTCCACGTAAACGTCCGGCCGAGACCTCCTTCCAGGTGGCCGTCCAGGGTGAAACTGGGTGACTGGCATTGCACGCCCACGTCCAGCCACGCTGTCGTCGTGCATGACGAATTGAGTCTCATCCACGACGAGCCGTGCAACGTCCGCGTCAACGTCAGTCCGAGACCCCACTCACCGCTGGATCCCGGAGCGGCTCTGGACCCGTCTCGTTACCCCGGAGCCGGGCAGTTCACGCCCACGTCGGCGTCCGGCCGAGACCTGGTCCCATACGGCCGTACGGGGTGCCATTCTGCGCCTGGCAGTCGACGTCCACGCAGAGCCATGCGCCGTCGCGTGAACGTGCGAGAGGGATCGCGCTCACGCCCACGGCGATCCGTGCCGCGTCTTCGTCCACCCCAGGCCGAGTCCCGTTCCCATCAGGCCGCCGCCCGTCGTATGCTGGAGAGGCAGCGGTTGCCCTCTCCACCGACCGTTCCCTGGCGAGTGGACCTTTTGGGAGACTGTTGGGACTTCTGGAAGCAGCCCCTTGAAGGGGGGGTACTGTCATGATCTGGTTGGCGACCAACGGGGGGCGCTGTCGGCCCCGCCTGCACCTGCACAGGTGCTGGTCGTCCCGATCAAATTGGCGACCAGCGGGTAGCGACGTCAGCCCTGCCGGCAGCCTCGCAGGTGCTGGTCGTTATAATCAATGACACTTAAAAAGACACCTGGCACGATCATCCGGTGCCGATTCATTGTTTGTTTGCTGTTTGTTTGCTGCTTGGTTGCAGCATGCATTGTGTACGTGTTTGTTTAACCTTGGCGGACTTTTACACTTGGTTTTCTTTTGCTACTTTGTATTTTTTCCATTCAGATCATTTTGATGTTTTACATTTTGTTCCTGCTGACTTTATTTTAATACAATTTGTCAAACAACAACCTGCTCTCTCCTGCCTGCTTTTTGGGATCCGAACCCGCCATCACCACCTCGCAAAACGTGACATTTTGTTCCTGCTTACTTTATTTTAATACAATTTGTCAAACACAAATCACGCTCCCTTCTGCCTGCTTTTTGGGATCCACACCCGCCACCAATAACCGTAACAGAATGACCCGACCTGAATGGTCGTGCCGGGGGTCCTTTTAACTGTCCCTGATTGGGAACGACCAGCACCTGTGCAGGTGCAGGCGGGGCCGACAGCGCCACCCGTTGGACGCCAACCACATCATGACAGTGGCATTCTGTCATGTTTTGCAAGGTGCTGATGGCGGTTGTGGATCCCAAAAAGCAGGCAGGAGGGAGCAGGAGGTTGTGTTTGACGTGAGCCTGTCTGTGCGGTGCATGACAATATGTGACATTGCTTGGGTCATTTTTTTGGTGATTCCATCTCCTCCCCCTTCCTCTTTTCATGTTACTTTCTCACAATCATTATTTATGCCGTCAACAATATTATGATATACTTTCTTCTTCCTGTAATTAACCCTCATATTATGTTAAGGGGTCAATTTACCCATTTCCTTTGATGTGTTGGACTAAAGCACGAGATATCCTTTCCTTTTCCTTTCTTCAAAACAGTTCAAAAATGTTCTAATGGGATAGAAAATATGTTGTCTATCTTTTCAAGTATATTTATCACACTGGTGTCAAAGTCGAGGCCCAGGGGCCAGATATAGCCCGCCACATCATTTTATTCGGCCCGCGCAAGCTAATCTAGCATGTCAAATTCTATGATGCTTGCTAAAGTCTGAACCAAAATTTCAAATTGTCGTATGTAAACCACAAGTCATTATTCTTGACTTCAGATTTGAAAACACATCATTTATCAATTTGTTGTGCATTGTGTATGTAATATGGGGAGGGGCTCAAACATTCTAATGGCTTCCCTAAATTCATAACGGCCCTCGAGAGGAAATCGTAACTGAAATGAGGCCCGCGCTAAAAAATGAGTTTGAAATCCTTGGTTTATAACATCCCAGAAACAGTTGTTGTTGATGTCACCTATTATTTGACTGTTTTTTTGTGGATTTTTACATACAGGTAAAAATGACAACAACAACAAAAAAAAATTCAACATAATATTAGGGTTACGAGTAGGAAATCGGAATACAGTACAGCATCAGTCTGTATGTTTGAGTATCCTATTTAAAAAATGCAAAATATGTGACATTCCAGAGCTTGTGCTGTTTTGATATATCCACTCGTTTGTTTGAATACAATGACTTTAGGTGGTCAATAGTGACTGGGAAATAACGGCATTCATGAATACGTGTGTACTCAGCTCTGATTTAGTGCTAGGCATGTGATTTGCTTCCTTTGTAATTCAATCAGGCCTGATTGTTTTGTAAGTTATGAATTTGATTGTTATTTCACTGTTGTTGCTGGAGGGCTACACTTATTGTTTTTCTGATTCCATCAGATGCAATATTTTCCATGTTGGCCACCCACACACACCCCTGTGCCTCACGTCATTTTAATCTAGACACTTTGACATGAGCCGCTCACAGAATGTTCTTGTCAATCTTCTGGCCTTGTCTCTTACTGAGACATCCTAAAAAATGGCACATGACCGTGCGGCGGTACTCAAATGTGATTTATGAGTATATGCACTCACGATCATTGATTTATCCTTTGAGGAATTTCTGAGGCTGTGTCAAAAAAACCTTCCTGTGATCCTATAATGGCCTTCTAAATCGAGTGCGTCCGTCTCATTCCCCTCAAAGTGTTTTCTCTTGTCACCTCTGGGCACTCCACAACTTGGAGACAAGGAGCTGCGAAAATAATTTCAGGTTTCACAGGAGGAGAGTAAAAGTGGAGGAATGGAATAGAGATAATGCACTTGTAATTAAGATATCCAAAAAAATTCCAGTTGTTGATTTCAGCCCTCATTCAAGGCACCAAAGTGGAGCAATACAATAACAGTAAGTTCAATGTTTGCTCTTGGAGAATTTAAATGGGGGATACACACATCTTGGTCAGTGTTTACAGCACCTTATGGATCATCTGTGAGCGACTGAAAACCTAGCGCAGTCTTACACCTGGCATAAATGCAATTCCTGATGCTACGCGAGTCTGCTTATGATTTACCCAATTCTGTTAACGAGTAGAAATAAATCACTTGTTAATGATGTCCAGGTGAAAACGTAAAGCACAGTTGGCTGCGTAGGCACTCACCGTCGTCATTGCCTCACTGGGCTAAAGCAAACCGTCTGATGGAAACATTGGAACATCACAGAACATTTCAACAATGATGCGCCGTCAGGACCTGCAAGGCCTCCTCTGCTGGCCTATCTGAATCACAGACTGATGGTAATTATATTTTGTCCATAAATTCTGAGGAAATAATCCCAAATTGTCTTTCAGTTTCCTTTCATTGCTGTTCCCCTGTTATGCTCATTCAAGATGTGTGTTTTTGTATTTAAGGATTTAACCAAATCACATTTCAGCCATTTTGGGCTGTGCCAGTGGCAGGCCATGCATGTCAGTCCAAGGCCTTCAGTAGTGCTTCGTCTGAACCAATCCACTACAGGGTGCCATTGACCAGGAAATAACTTATGAGTTGAAGAAACTTAAGACATATTGTCATAATAATAATAATAATATAACATTTCATTGATAAGCACCTTTCAAAACTTTCAAGGACACTTTACAGTCACTTAATTTTTTTGTGCGGGTGAGCAGCGGCAGACATTCGTGCCAGCGTTCACTCGACCCAAACCGTTTGAATTTTTACTATGAACGTGTGGATTCATAATAACTTCATAAAAACAGTATAACTGCAACCAAATCCATCTCCTCCTTCTGCCATTTTGGGTTGACAAAACAACTATGGTAAATAGCCAATCTCAGTTTTCATAAACTCTGATTGGCTAGTTACAATTCAATCATAGTATTACCAGCTGCTAGTGACTAGTGATGGGATTCCGGCTCTTTTCACAGCTCGGCTCACTAAAAAGGTCCGGCTCTTATGGCTCCCAAATGGCTCCTCCTTTGTTTGTTTTTTTTGGATTGGATTTGGATTGGATTGGATTTGCCTTTATTAGTCTCACAGTGGAGAAATGTACATTTCTTAGCAGCAAAGTGATGAAAGTGATTTTGTTGTTTAAATTAACTAACTACCAAAAATCATGTAAAATTATGTGAAAAACGAATTACTCATGTAAAAAATACACTATATCAAATATTTTAATTTACGTATATGGCTTGATTTATATTTGCACAGAGAGCATCCACTAACTCGGGTCGGGAATTAACCTATGGCTCGCGAGCCATATATGGCTCTTTTGATGATTGCATATGGCTCGCCGATAAAACTAAATACATATTGTCGTTTTTTTTCGCCGTTCATTTCCCGTTGGGGCCGGAGTTGGCGGAAAGCGCAATTTTGATTGGATGACACTGACCTAGAATGGCCGAAAGCGCCATTTTGATTGGATGATAGTGGCTGTCATGTTGAAACAGGTAAACGCCCAACTAGTGCACTTCACGCCCAACTAGTGCACTTCAGCGTGGATGCACCAGAGCATTAGAGGAGAGAAAATGTTCTGATTCTAATTTGCAATGAAACAATACAATCGATGAAACAGTCGAATGTCAGTGACATTTTAACAAGCCCCATGTTAACGTTAGCATCAACATACTTCTGCGAGAAGTAGATTGCAGATAGCAAGTGTGGAAGTTTATGAGCCGTGTGCAGGCTAGCTAGCAGTAACTTCGCCTCTGGACCGGCAAATTGAATTTTATTCCGATCGTTTGCCTGGATTTTGACCAATCACGAGGAACGGAAAACCATTCATGTTAACGGGAGTACTATCACAAAGTGCGCGGCCACTTTTCAACAAAATATCAGAATGTATTATTCTGATATTTTGTTGAAAAGTGGCCGCGCGCGAGCGTTTGTATGTGCGCGCGCGTGCGTGTGGCTCTCACTGAAAAACATTTCTAAATATTTTACTTTTATGGCTCTCTTAGTCAAAAAGGTTCCCGACCCCTGCACTAACTTTCACTTTCCCTGTGGTTACTCTGGTCTGATGATCAGCTGTCACTAATTTGCTTTTCATATGAATAATGTTGTCATACAAACTAGTAAAAAATATAATCATTGAATAATAATAACAGCATAATGTGATAACATTTGTCCACCTGTCTACCCTAACACCCCCCCCCCCCTTTCTCCTCACTGCTGCGTGATATCGACCAATCACGTGCGGCTTTAACTGAAGACTGGCTGCGGGGAATAGAGGACAAAAAAAGTCGACTCACATTTCCGGCTCTCTGTTAGGAACCGCTCTCTTCGTTCACCTCAGAAATCCGGCACTAAGAACCAGCTCGTTCGCGAACGACACATTACTGCTCGTGACTAGCAGCTGGTGACAAGAGCATCATGGCCAGAGCGAGTTGCAGAATTAAGCATCGACATTGTTGTGTTGATTTAATTGCGATTTTGTCAAACCACAACAACTTAAGAAGGAGAAGAAATGGATTTCATTGCAGATTTACTGTGAAAAAGACATTTTAAAGACGGACTTTTCAAGAAAAAAATGGACATCATGCAGAAAGGTATAAATTATATTATTATATTATACTATAATACTTCCAAATCATGTTCAATCTTTGTGACTTCTGACCCCATATCTTGATCCAGACGTTGATGGTAAAAACTCAGTTTAATGACTATGTTTTCTTCACAAGTGATTTCCTGGCTAATAGGCCCCTCTAGTTAATCACACCACACGTTTTATTTACAATCACAGTTTGTATGCGATTATGCACGGCCCGCCACTGCATTTCAAACAATGTCAATGTGTTGCAACTGTTGCAAGGAATGGAGTGCGCTCTTGTGCGTGTAACACACAAAAACACCCCCCTGGAGATATCAATGACTGCGCTATGTGTACCAGCAATTAGAACTCGCTTAATTAACTGAAGCATGATGACTTTCTGGCCAAGTGGTTAGCGCGTCTGTAGCTGATCAGGAGTACCTCCATTTAAAATGCCAATTTTAAACTCGCCGAAGCACTAAACACATCAGTTTGAATGGTTACCAAGGTCCAAATGTTCATCTTGATTCCTGGAGAGGGTTGGTGACACAGCACTAATGATGGTACCATTAGGGGAGAAGTGGACCGTTTTCTTCCACTGTGGTTCCACTAAATCAAGTGCACAGAGGTGTAAAAGCAGGGAAAAACGTGCGGCTTCAAAAGCGGTATCTTTTTTCCTCGTTAATAAAAGAGTCTGAGGGATGGATGATTGTTGGGCATGAAAACACCAGGTTTTGGCTATTTAATATGGATGCTGTATTTTTATTCTTCTATTCAAGTGAACTCGAGTAGATTTGCACCACGATGTGTTACGGAAAATAAATAACACTAGTTCAGTCGGGAGCTGCCTTCTTTGTTATTTCAAAAAGATTATCCCCATTGAATTGTGTTTGGTCAGCACATAATTATTTTGGAAATAAATGTTAAACCCTTTTCAATATATATCATCGCAAATTCTTATGGGTGGGTATAACCCACTTTGTGATAGCAATACATAAGAGAACAATAGTTAATTACCAGGTGACCTCAAGGATGCTATGCGCAACAGCCACGGAATTAACCGCAATAAAAATGACAAGGAAAATAATTTGCATCCGGGTCACCCAGATAAGCTAGCAAGCGGTTAGTGTAAATCAGGATGGCTAAACATGAATATTTTTTTCCCATCCGTGCTATTCCGAGACCACGTAGGACCACATTCTTCCTGACCAGATGTGAAACAAAAATGCAATTTTGGATAAGTGCACACTCTTGCCCTTAATAGATTTCAATTTTCATTTTCCATTATTCAAACCATGTAGAAAATATCTCTGATTTCACCTAAAACATAATAAATACATGTTTTTCCCCCCAGTGTAAAGGGCTTTCTCGCATTCAAATATGACAAATTTCTGTTGGATAGCAAATCAACGTTAAGTGCAAGAACTAATTTTGTGTGTTTCTTTCACAAAAATCAACTTAGTCCAAATTGTCATATTATTGAGGTACTGTGTTCTTTTGTTTATCAGAGAGAGAGAAAGGGAGAGGGAGAGGCAGAAATTCATGGGGTAGACTGGCAAATGTCAATGGCGACATTCCACACTTCAAAAGCGTTAAGTCCTTTTCAGGAAGAAACACATGTAAACCAAAGCAATATTTGTCTTCAACTTGTAACAGGGGGATTTGTAAAGCAAGGCTCAGCTGTACTTAAGCCTGCCCCAAACCCTCTTCCTTCCTTCAATTGGCATCATATTTCAATCTTGCTTTTTATGCCATTGAAAGGAAGCGTCCAAACGCTACATGAATAAGCGCGATATAATTTGTCAAACTAAAAATACATCTCGCAATAAAAGTGATTGATTGTCAGCATTGCACATTTCAATCTCACCTATATTTATCACGAAAATCACATTGTGATTTGAATCCCATTTGCGGCCTGGCGCGCATGCCCGTGTGGGTCGTGCTCACCCAGCTGATTGATTGCTGATCAGCCCGCACACCTGCCATCCATCATCTCATCAACCGTGAAGAATATTAAATGTGTTTTTCATGCCGCCATCAGCTATTCAGCCAGTGTGTGACTCAGCTTTGTCATCTTAGCTCGGCCACGGCGTTGATTTGATCATAGAGCACCTGTCTAAACATAATCACAGCATGCCTGTCAATGAAGCCGCTTGCTTCCCTCTTGACCTCCAACTCTGTACTCCCAAACTTTGCATTGCTAGCTTTCGCCCGACCTACTTTCTGAGTCAGCTGCCCCCTCACCTGAAGTGACCCCAGCGGATAAAAAATTCCCTGCATGTTTTGTTTGTGAGTGTGGCGATCAAACACAAGGAAGAAACTTGAACTCATTCAAAATGATGCTTTATCACACGGGTGTCAAAGTCAAGGCCATGGGGCTAAATCTGGCCCACCATATAATTTTATTCGGCCCATGAAAGCAAATCAAGCATGTCAAGTGCCATGATGATATCAAAAAATAACAGTCATTATTCTTGACTGCAGATTTTAAAACTCGATATTCATTAAGTCATTCGGTGCCAGACGATGTGCAAATATGTTTCCACTCCTGTGCCAGGGTTTTTGTCATTTTCACTCAAATTGGAGGACCCACAGAATATTGAGTTTTATGACGACATAAACATTCAATTCAGCGTAAGAAACATTAGACTCTCTTTTTTCATCAGAAAAAGTAGTTAATTCCTTAGTTATATGGGTCGGGAGTTATCTGAGCTTGAAATGGGGGCAGCAGTACAAGATACAAAACATACATATTGATTTTCATAGTGCTTTAACAACAGATGTAACAAAGTGCTAATATGGACAAAACGCAAATGCTGCCCCCTCGTTGAAGGGAAAAGCATTGCCAGACGTCTGGCCAGTGCTTTATCAGCACGCCCCACAGGAAAAACCAAAACTCGGGAAAGAATCCGGGAATGTGGCTCCTCGTCAAGTCCCAAATAAATAAGGGAACTGCAGTGAATAACTTAATTTGTTGTGCATTTTGTATGTAATATGTGGAGGAGATGAAACATTCTAATGGTTTACCCAAATTCATATCAGCCCTCGAGAGGAAACCGCAACTAACTACAATGTGGCCCGCGGCAAAAAAAAAGAATTGGTCTGAATCACAATTGCAGAATTCTTTTTTGACTCGAATGAATTGCAGTTCACTCATGAATTCAAATTTTAAATCTTGGAATTAATTAGGTACATACAACATTATATGAATGACTGAAAATTGTAGATTATTATAAAAGGAAAACATGCAAATAGATTACTGAATTTATTATTCTCATGGCTTCAGTGTTTCCACATTTTGTTACGATAAAGGCAGCCAGCTCGTGTGCAGGATTTGGAAATATATATATCCATCCATCTATCCATGTTCCAAAACACGTATCCTCACGAGGGTCACAGGCATGCTTCAGCTTATCCCGGCTGCCTAATAATCAAGTCTCATCTGCTCATACAGGAGAGAAAATGCATCGGAAAATGTAACATATCAAGGTTACTTTCCATTTGAATTGACGGGCTGGCAAGTCTTTCCATGCCACAGTGGTGTCGCGATCTGATGTTGGACACGGTGCAGGGTGTCCAGTCCCTTACTTTTAGGAAACAGAACCTCCGTCTCAAATGGATTCATTTCAGTAAGTAAGCTATAATTATTGATTCAAAAGCTAGTTTGAAAAGAGATTTCCAGAGAAATGTCATGAAAACACGGGAACTGTGAAAACAATTCATTTAAAGGACACCAGACGTCTCTGTACAAGTTGTGTCCGTAATTTGTAAAATGGCTTCAAATGACTTCAATGAGCGTATTTTACAAAGATTCCACCGCATATAGCTATATTTTAAGTTTTAAGACTCACGCTGAATATTCCGGAAGTCTTGTTTTTGAGTTGGTGACGAGTCCGTATGTGACGTCACTGAAGGAACGCCCCTGACCGAAAAAAGGACACATTATAGCAGTCTTTCCATCATGTCGATGCATTTTGCTGTGCTTGTTTGGTCTGAAAACGTTGTTGCACCAAAAAGAGCCAGAAGAGGGCGAACAAGCTCCATATAAGGAATTTATCAGCCTGTGGAAACGGGCTGATTAATTCCTCACAGGAGATTGGTCGCCATTTTCTGACTCTTTTTTGGTGATCCATTTCCCCCCAATGTTGCCTCAAAATGGCACAGAATAAATTCTTTAATCGATTGCAAACACGTATGCGTTCCTATTCAGAACTATTTGAATCATATTCATAACTGGATGTGTAACAAGAAAGCATATTCTCTGAATCTGAAGTCATTGTTTTGATTCTCCAGCAATGCAAGACGTCTTGGCGTGACGTCACGAACTGGGGGCGGGACTTTCTTAAAATGCCCAATTCGGAGCTCAATTTTTTGCAGATTTTGGACACTTCAAGTCATTTTTATTGGTGTTTTGCATTTGACTAAAAATATCATACTGCGTGTTTTGGGTATTTTAGATACTGTAAAACGTTTTTCTGATGTCAGTTCGGAAACAAAAATGTGATGTCGGTTGTCCTTTAAGAAAATTCATTCATCATTAATTTGGAGCCAACACAACCCAGAGATTTTGACTTCCATCTCACATTGCTTTTATCAACCTTGTGAAAGGCAGCCAACCTACGTTGAGAGAAAACAAATTCGCATGCGTTCACCACTAGTCCCCATAAAATGGAGAAAAGAACGCCATTCAGTTGTAATAATTCATGTTTTCCTCCCATTCTCAGCACGAGGGCATTGATCTGCCAGCTGTGAGGGCGCCTCCTTCCATCTCTCGGGTCCGTCGGGGTTCACAAATAGACAGAGCATGTATACAGACAACATTCTTCTCAAAGCTTTATCTTGAAATTGTCCGCAATTTGAGAGCAAATGGAAGCTTCTTCCACAAGTCCAATGAGGACAAAACTTATTGACATCAACATCATGGAGAGATGTTTTTTTTCCTCATGTGGCTCTTACATTGCATTACATCAGAATCAAAGTGCACCAAAAGCCCAGGCATATTTATGCTACGTTGGTTGTGAGGTTGGTATGGTCATGAAAATCATTGCCGTTCGGAATACAAAATTGTAAAAAGGCGCAAATAGGTTCATTTTGTGTGAGGTGTGATTTGTACTATTCCGAGATTGGCCCAAAATCACGTATCACTCAGAGTAAAAATTACATTGAAAAGCTCATGAAAAACCTTCAAGAAAAATCTTAGCAATTCAAAGGGACTCAATGGGCTACTGAGGGAGGCCCTTCGGAATACGTGACCATGACTCACGGGAATAGCTTTCCTTTGAGAGGATGGTCCGAGGCGGATTCTACTCTTCTTGTTTGCTGAATCACACTATTTGTATCACAGCCTCAATTTGATCCAAGAGGGGTTTCTATAAAGTGGTGGCAATACAAATGGCTTATGGTCTCAGCAATAGTTGTGTTCCTATATTGAGTGAGATAAGCTCTTGGCTCTGTCAACACGCCGCAAAACCAGTTAAGGGCAAGCAAGTCCATTCAAACACACCTGACCGTCTCCGCTTGCAAAATGACAGCTGCTTTTATTGAGCTTCTCATAGTGGAGGACTGTTGAAACCCCCAAACTGGATCGGACTGTCCTGATCTGGTTGGCGACCAACGGGGGGCGCTGTCGGCCCCGCCTGCACCTGCACAGGTGCTGGTCGTCCCGATCAGATTGGCGACCAACGGGTAGCGACGTCAGCCCTGCCGGCAGCCTCGCAGGTGCTGGTCGTTATAATCACTGTCACTTAAAAGGACACCCGGCACGACCTCCGGGAATTAACTCATTCACTGCCAGACAATGTGCAAAAATGTGTCCACTCCCATGCCAGGGTTTTGTCATTTTCACTCAAATTGCAGGACCCACACAATATTGAGTTTTAGGACTACATAAACATTCAATTCAGTGTAAGGAACCTTAGACTCTCTTCTTTCATCAGAAAAAAAATAATTAATTCCCAAGTTATATGGGTTTGGAGTTATCTGAGCTTGAAATGGGGCGGCTGTCCAATAGGCAAATGCTGCCTCCTCGTGGGAGGGAAAAACATTGCCAGAGGTCTGACCAGCGCTTTATCTACACCACCCTGCAATAAAAAAAAAAACTAATTTGGGAATGGCAATCCATGTCATATTTTCAATACCAGAATAAATTTGGGAATGGCAGTGAATGAGGTAAAAATCTGACAGTTAGCAGTGCTATCTAAATTAGGAGAATACGTAGACGCTATTTGATGAGGAAAAAAATGCTAATTTTAAACTCCCAAACTACAATGCAAATGTGCTAATTGAAAGTCTTGTACTAGGTAGGTACTTTAACTTTGGAACTCACTTCCTCCCAACATTCGTAACATCGATTCGCTTCACACCTTCAAGTCCCATCTCAAAACACACCTCTTTAAAATTGCTTTTTCTATGTAGCTCTCTCTCTTGTTTCTATTTATAATTGTATTTTATTTATTGCATTTTATTTGTGATATTTTATTTATTATCATACCTATGCTTGTCTGTGACTGTAAAGTGTCCTTGAGAGCTTTGAAAGGTGCTTAAAATGTAATTTATTATTATTATTATTATTATTATTATTATTATTATAGGTAGTTCAAAAGACTTCTGCACAAAACTACACTTTGTGTTTACATGTTTTTTGTTTTCTTTTTGTTTGTTTTTTTTTTGGGGGGGGAGGGGGAGTTGACAAAATTGATGGTGGTTTTACACAAGTGATTTTCCAACTGCCGATAGCGCCTTATAGCGAAAAACAAATGTGGAGTTGTCGATGGATGTAACGTAGAGGGGAAGGAGGAGAGTGGAAAGGAAATGAAAGAGATACATATCTGAGTGGGCTTTATTCACAGTGGGTTCGGTCAGGCTGGCAATCTACAGTAAGGACGTGTTTGGCTGTGTTGATACCGTGATCTCGAAAGCACTCTCTGGACACATTTAGAACCCCATTTCCCTTTGTTTCTGACAAATTATCAACCCCCAAAAACCTGAAAAGTGAGAACTGCAATTCATTACAGCTCTCTTGCATGATAAACACGCATTCCCTGAATACCATTTATTCTAATGTATTCAAGAGCTGGATACACAAGAAGCAATAATTGCCCCGGGTTGAATTGAAACATGAAGTTCAGTTGTAATATTTGTATTTTCCTCAAACAGAATATTCATATTCTTTTGGGAATGTTTTAATTTTTGCTACACACTCGATTATGATGGCAAATTTTGATTTGTGAGAACAGTATATGACTATTATATAATGAAACACATCCTTAATTGAAACGTTCTTTTGGATAAAAGACACACATTGTAGTGGATGATGAGAATAAATAATTTGCATGATGCATTCGTTCAAGAGTTTATTAAAGAGAATCGCAGATGCATGCCCACGCCTTCCTGTATATCAACCATATGTACAGATAGTCACTAAATGCACGTTCAAAATTGCTTTTTGGATCTCTTTTAACAATCAATATTTTTTTTAAACCCATCCTATTATCTGTGCTCGATTTCACTTTTGATATCCATTTCCAGCAGATTTTTATCAAGCTCTGAAAAATTACAGATTCAAGCAGGGTTTTTTTCTCATGACTGTTTTAGAAGTATGATCAAAGTTGTATGTAGAATGTGATAACTGACGGCTTGGACCAAATGAGCAAGATATCAAACTTTCGCTGGGAGGCTTCTTAGGAAGGCCACGTCCGATGCAGGGGGAAGCATCTTTGTAGAGAAATCTATCGTGAGCGTATTTCATTTAAAAACTCCATTGTGGAGAGTGTTGGGGCTCTGTTCTGTGCCTGTGCGATAGCTGCGGCATTCACCATTAATCATTGCGGAGGAGCATGACAAGAGCACAAAAATCAGCATGAAGGGAAAGTAAAAATATACTGGAGACTTCGAGTCCATTCAGAGGCTACACTTTAAAAGCGCAGAGAATAAATTCAGCTTTGAAGGGATTTTCTTTTTAACTCACACTGTGTGTGTGTGTTTTGTCTTGGAGTCCTTTGTGAGACACTCTTTGTTAAAACACCCCTTTTCATGGTCACCTGTGAGAATCTGTCAAGAGCATAACAGTCAGCATGAGCCTGTGACACTAGGGGAGAGTAAACTGCTTGTGTGTGTGTGGTTTTTTTTTTGTTGGATTTTTTTTCAAACTAAGAGGGATGACAATAAGCACCCCAGGAGAGATGGCCAACCAACTACTTAGAAGGCCTGGCTACAATGCCACGCAGAAACCAAGGCCACAGCACAACCACCATCCTGTAGTTACAGGAAGTGGGGATCTGCACATAATAGGTCATGGCGCTCCTGCTGTGAAAAGCCTAAAGTTGACGTAACCCACCAAATGACATCAGCTCTCCTCAAACGTGGCAGTTTAGAGCAGTGATGGGCGATCACGGCCTGCAAGGCCTTCTCTGGTAGCCTAAAAATATCTGAATCACAGACTGATGTTTTTGTCTGTAAATTCTTAGTAGATAGATACAAATTGTATTTCAGCCTCCTTTCATTGTTTTCCCCTTTTGTGCTCCTTCCAGATGTGTGTTTTCGTATTTAAGCATTTAACCAATCAAATTTCCACCATAATTTGTAACCAGGGTCAAAAATCTACTTGGACGCCTTCACAATCAGTTCTGAAGGCCCTGTCGCATTAAATGCGGTGTCAATGACTCCGTTGCTTTAACCAATCAGATTTTGAGTTGGTGACACACAAAGCCTGCTTGCAGGCCTTGGTAATGTCAGAGTTTTCACAAACGATGTTTGACTAGTCACCAGTCAATCATAGTATCACCAGCCGCTCGTGACAAGAGCATACTGGCCAGAGCTAGCAAGCACGCTGTATCTGTAGCGAGCTGCATTAACAAATAGATTGTTGTGTTGATTTAATCGCAGTTTTGTCAACCCACAACAGTTGGAGGAGGAGAAGAAATGGATTTCGTTGCAGATTTACTGTCAAAGCCATTTAAAGACGGACTTATAAAAAAATGGACATCATTAAGAAGGGTCGGAAATGCTTCCCAATCCTGTTGTTAATTCTTCTCTGCGGTGTGAAAGAGCGACTTCTTACCCCATATCATGAATCCACATGTTGATGGCAAAAACTCGAACAGTTTAATGACAGTATTTCCTTCTGCACAAGTTATTTCCTGGCTAACGGGACCTTCTAGTAAATCAAACCACACACCTTTTCTTACAGTCACAGCATGGATTGATTCAGACGTAGCACTACTGAAGGCCCATGGGTGGCCCGCCACTGGTTTAGAGCTATATGAAACATTGAAACAAAAACAAAGACCTGGTAAAATAAGTTCATGGATTTTTTTCCAATTGCAGCCTTCCGATAAGAGTGTGAAAGTCTGTAAAGTTAAGGTTGGTGAAACTCTCGAATAACGAGCTAACCAAAATGTTGGAGTGAGCCACTTTCACCACATACTTCCTGACCAAACGTCTGTGTAAGCTCTCAGTCGTACAGGAGTGGTCCATCGATGAGAAGGTTTCTTCAGCCGTCATCTGTACAAAAGTGAAGGTTTCGGACGTTTCGCCTCCTATCCAAGAGGCTTCGTCAGCGAACTAAAGTCTGACTGGTCGTATCGGCCCCATTTATATATCCCTAATGTCCAGACCTGGTGGCGCCGGACACAGCTATGATAGGTCCCTACAGTCAGGTTGGGGGGGGGGGCGCGGGACCCCCCCCCTGTGGCCCCACTGATTGTTCCTACATTCCTGACTAACGATTGGCCTATTACACCCACTCCCCCCGGTATCACCTCATCAGCATAACGACCCTCATCAGCATTGCGAAAGTTGCCTAACCTGTTTTGCCTGAGCAGGCTATTGTGGGGAACCCTTCTTTATGTATTTTATGTATTTTTGGCAGGCCATAGATACATGGCGTGGCCTCTCCCGGGTATAATCTAAAATACATCTGTTAATACCAACTAGCACTGAAGGTAGAGAAAAGGAGTCAAAACATATCAGGAGAGCACTCACTAACTGTGGGTACCCTCAGTGGTCATTCAACAAATGTCAGAAAGAAAGAATAGCGAACGAAACCAATAATTCTCAAGATTCTAAAAGGAGAGGAGTAGCAGTACCGTACATTGCAGGAGTTTCTGAAAAATTACAAAGAGTCCTTTGGCAACATAAAATTCCTACTTATTTCAAACCGATAAACACGTTAAGGCAAAAATTAGTGCATCCAAAAGATAGGCTACCAAATGAAAAACAAAGTAATGTAGTTTATTCCATACATTGTAAGAATGAAAATTGTAAAGAGCAGTACATTGGGGAGACTCAACAAATTCTCAAAAAAAGACTTTATCAACATCGCAGGGATAATACTAGTGGGCCTCAATCGGCAGTACATTTGCACCTAAAAGCTAGCAACCACTCATTTGACGACAATGAGGTTAAAATCTTAGCGAAAGAACATAGATGGTTTGAAAGGGGGGTGAAAGAGGCGATTCTTATAAAACAACAAAATCCTTCATTAAACCGGTCTGGTGGTGTGAGGTTCAATTTGGATCGTTCATACAATAGCCTGCTCAGGCAAAACAGGTTAGGCAACTTTCGCAATGCTGATGAGGGTCGTTATGCTGATGAGGTGATACCGGGGGGAGTGGGTGTAATAGGCCAATCGTTAGTCAGGAATGTAGGAACAATCAGTGGGGCCACAGGGGGGGGGTCCCGCGCCCCCCCCCCCAACCTGACTGTAGGGACCTATCATAGCTGTGTCCGGCGCCACCAGGTCTGGACATTAGGGATATATAAATGGGGCCGATACGACCAGTCAGACTTTAGTTCGCTGACGAAGCCTCTTGGATAGGAGGCGAAACGTCCGAAACCTTCACTTCCTGACCAAACGTATAACAAAAATGCTATCTTAGATATTGATAAAATACATATTGATGTACATGTTATTGATGTCATATTCTGCTGGGTCTTGTTTTACCAGCTGGAGTGTTGGCCGCAACCTCGCAACCCGTGTCTTGTCATGCAATTAAGATCGACTGTATTCAAGTACTCTAATTTCTGATTCACCTGGTCGGATTATTGACCTTGTTCGCTGTTCATGTCATTGATTAGACCTTATGCTCTCTCTCATAGTCGCAAAATGTTGCTTTTTGTAAGGATATTTTCGTCAAGCTATTATTGAATAATTTTGTCATGAGCACTTTGAAACAGTAATTCCCGCTTTGGTCACATTCCAGATGGATTATTGAAATATACTTTACTTTCCAATAAATGTGCACATTTGAAGATTTTTTAGGATTGTTTTACCTCCATTACCATCTGTTTTCTGTGGAAAATATATAGAGTGTTTATCAGTGTTTTGTCAACTTTTCTGTTATGTGAGAAGAATTGGACCCAGAAATAGACGGGAGACAAAATGCGATGGAATAAAATTCTTCAAATCCAAAAATATAAAGCACCGTTAAAAAAAAAAAAAACATAAAAACACATAAAACAACTGCTAGCCATTGAAATGCTACTTCATAATCAAAGCAATCAAACACCTTTTTCCTCAATCATAAATTAAACTTACCGCAGCTTTATAAAATTGCTCATTAGGCACAGATCACGAAGAAAGTTATTGCGCATCATATTACGAGATCCACCATCAAATAATTTCCTTAATCTTACTGTGAATTTGCATCAATCTAGAGGAGGAATCTTATTCCGGCCTGCCGCCTTGCCGCAAAATAAAATTAGCTAAGGTGATTTAACTCAATTAGCAGCTAATAGAGGGGCTGCAATGTGTCACCCTATTTCTTCAAAGGTTGTAGCGGAACTATTGATTGAGCTAATTAAAGGTTGTTTCAAAAGAGAGTTTATTTGCCTAGTGCCTGTAATGACAGCGATGTCAACTCAAAGTGTGTTTGGGAAGTCAAAGAAGAAAAATGTGAAATTCCAGGTTTGACGTCGCCTTCATGGATTCAAGAAATGTGTGTTAATTTACCCACTTTGCTCTGCACAACAATCAGAAGGTGGCTAACATTTACCGTATTTTCCTCCTTTTTTTTGTTCAAAAACTGACCATGCGCCTCATAATCCAGTGTGCCTTATATATGAAAAAAAAAATCAAATAAGTCATTCGTTGAAAGTGCGCCTGACAATCCGGTGCGATTTATAGTCTGGAGAAAACTGTAGCGTTTTAGATGCCGACTTTATCATTGTTAAATTGTCACCAAAGGGAAGCGTGTTTCCATTAATCAGGGAATCCAATTTCAGCGCAGCACCCATACACGTCAAAGTCCAGTCGATGAATAAAGGCCAATTCAAGGAAGACTGATTTTTCTCGATGGTGAAAACATCAATCAGTTTGTCATTAATCCAAATCAGAAGCGGCTTTTGAAAGTGCTCCAGGCTAGTTGTCCAAAAAGATTAGAAAGGGAGGGGGCTTATGTCTTGAGTGTAGGGATCGTTGCAGTGACAACAAGTCAACTCATTTGAGTAGGAACACGTACATTGAGCTTAGTAAGTACCACTCTGTGGTTTGAAGTTTGTTGACTGACATTTTTGCCATCATTCAAATGCCTTATCTGTAAATCTTATCATTATTAATGTCTGTGAATGGCAGATTTTAATTCCAACAATTTTCACTTTTCCAAACTTTTACCATTGTCCGTCTACATCTTCCATTTTTTTTTTAATTTTTGGGGGTCCTCCTCTCCAAGACCCTTTAGTGTATATATTTCCTGGCTTTGCTTCAGAAAGCGTTTTCTGCATAAAAACTGTATGACACATATAATGAAAATATTCCTAAAGTAGGATATTAAGATTATTTTTTAATGCCAATCTCTTTTCATGCACACAAAAGATATATTTTGTTTTATCTTACCTGATATGAATAAACATTATGTAGTTTCACCGTTATAACTGGCCACCCTGAGGATAAGTGTGACTACATTGTGGCCCATGATTTAAAGAAGTAGATTGTTTGCCCATTATTTTCAGGGAATGGGGTGAAAACAAATATGTATTATTGATGACCATTATAACTATTGATTTTTTTATGCAAAGACAAATCTCTGAATTTAGCAAGTACTGTTATTGTGCATTTGATTGCTGAATTCAAGCACAACACTACAGTCATTACTTTGGACATTTTTTTGAAAAACATTTTGTATCTTCAGGTAGTCATTTGATGGTGGATCGCTCCCAAACTTTCATCGCTCAGTCTGAAACCAAAGATGTGGGTCAACCCAGGTCCAGACTTAATGCATTTCATTTCAACTTAATCAAGTGTTACTATGGTTAGCGACCCCCGCGCATGCAGGGATGCACTTTTCTCTGCGTGGACGGACTTCATCATTGTAATTATTTGCAGCGTGACTTTTACCTTGTCACAGTCCATCGGTGCACTTCAATTCATTAATTACTGCCGAGAGATTGAAAGTGGCACAAATAGCGGCCAACCTGGTTGGAATTATTGTTTTTTTCAATACATTTTATTGTGCATGTAACGTTTAATTAAATAGGTCTGATGAAGCAGAGCACTACACGCATAGTGACTTTCATGGACAATTTAAAAATGATCAATTAACCGACTGAGCATGTTTTTGGATACATGCAAACTCTAAGACAAAAGGCCGCAGCCCAGAATCGAATCCATAAACTGCACATACAACAACAGACGTGCTAACTAGTCCTTCAGTGCTTTAAAATACTGATTCATCGTTAAAAGGTAATATTAAAAGTACATCTCTCATTTTAGTCCACTCTTAAATGTACCATAGTTTCCGGATTATAAGGCGCACCTTCAATGAATGACATATATTGAACCTTTTCTTCCATATCTATGGCGCACCGTCAGTGAATGACATATTTTGAAACTTTTTTCCATATATATGGCACACCGGATTATAATGCGCACCTTCAATGTATGGCATATTTGAAAACATGCTACTTATACGTATAAAGCGCACTCGATTATAAAGCGAATGGCAGATTTTGAAATAAATTGAAACTTGTGCTTTATAGTCCGGAAAATACGGTAATTCTGCTCAACTAACAACTCCAATAAATATCCATCTAGTTAAAAATAAATGATGAAATAGAAATATTGCTACGCTTCCAGCATGTAAAGGAATACAAATCAAACAATATTCCACTATTGACAAAGTGAATGGAATAAGAGAGGCTAAAAAAATCAACTCTGCAATAATTGGACAACTTCACATTTTCCGTGCCTCTGTGCCACATCGACAGGTGTAGATCCATAGGAGTCTGTTTGCGTTCTGTCTGCGCCGTTGAGCAGTAGTGCCTTCACAATGGGCGTGTGACCGTGCTGCGAAGCGATGTGTAAAGGCGTAGCTTTTTCTGCGCTCGCAGCATTCACGTCTGCGTGATGAGAAATCAAGTGTAGGACACTGGGGAAACTGAGACTGGCACAGGCGACGTGTAACGGCGTCCACCGTTGACTGTCCTCAGTCACATTTGGGTCGGCTTGTGCGGCCAGGAGCTTGGCCACCATTTCGGCCTCACTCTGGTGGCAGGCCAGGTGCAACGGACTCCAATTGTTCTCACCGGGAGCGTTGACGCTTGCCCCCAGTTGTTTCAGTTCCACCATGGTGGTTTCGTGTCGCTTTATGACGGCCAGGTGCATGGCGGTCCAGCCTTGGTTGGTCCTGACATCTGGGCTGGCCCCGTTCGTCAGCAGCTGTCTGCATATGCCGTTATGGCCATTGAGAGCTGCCAGGTGAAGCGGAGTGTGTCCTTTTTTGTCTACACAATCAACAATCGCCCTGTGCTCCACCAAATGCCGTACTATTCGATTATGCCCCGCCTCGGCTGACAAGTGAAGAGGAGTGAACTGGGACATATCTCTCGCGTTGAGATCCGCCCCCCGGGTGATGAGCAGTTTGGTTATAGTCATGTGACCGTAAGCCGCAGCCAGGTGAAGCGCCGTCCTCTTCTGCACCTCCTCCCGCTCCCCGATGGCCGTGTCGGATAGGCGTGTCAGCAGCAGGCGGACAACCGTTTCGTGGCCATTCTGGCAGGCTAAATGTAGGGGCATCCATCCAGACTTTTCACGGGGATCTGCCACCGCCCCGTTGTCCAACAGCACACGGATGGCTCTGTCATCACCGTTCTGCGCTGCGAAATGAACGCCCGTCCACTGGTCGTCATCTCCCAGCGTGGGATCGGCGTTATGGGCCAGCAGCAAGGAGATGATATTGTGAAGCCTGCAAACATTAGTCTCTTGTGAGCCGAAGCAATATTTAAGACCCGTGCTTGAATTAATTAACTTTCACAATGCATTCAAAGCTAATTTAAAAATATATCTGGCCCGTGATGACAATTTTGCTAACCCAGCGAGATAATGAGCATAAGTACTGAAAAGATCTGGATTAACACATTTTCCATGACCAACATTTTTAAACACACACAAACACCATCCAAAGCCCAACTGGAATCTGTGAAATGACTTGCTAATTAATTGGTTTGTAGGAAGTCAAGCCATCCCTTCTGCTATACATTCACTAGTCACTGTCTGAGTTATAATGTGATCCGGTCACAGACAAGGACACAATACATCAATAACATCTAATCCACAATTTCGGACCCTTTCCAAGGGGCTCACCTGAATAGTCTACTAGTCGACATAAATTCTCGTCATTGAATAGCTTGAAGCCAACCAAGTGTTTTGACGGCAACAATATGAATATTTCAGTGACCGGTCAGTGATGAATGGTGGTTGATCAATCATCACTTTATTGGAAAAGTCTTTTGATGTTGCCAAATAAATAAATATAATTTTTAAAAATCATCCAATATTAAAAAAAATACTGTAATTACAGTAAAGTCTCGTTATATCGATATTCAAGGGAGTCCGAAAAAATATCGATATAACCGGGACTATCGATATATCCGACCCTGTTTGCATGTAATTTTCTCCATGCGTGCATAGAAATAGTATCGATATAACCGGGACTATCGATATATCCGATATCGATGTAACGAGACTTTACTGTATATTTGAGACTTGGCATTCAGTCAAGTTGGTATTCCTACATTGGGAGACAGCTCCACCTATGAGAATGCAACATGCCACACATAATTATTTTCAGAATTCTGTTACTCCCAGGCTTGACTGCTGACCTTTTCCAAACAGTTTTGTTTCTTGGTTGTTTTATTTTGAAATTATTTAACAAATCCCAAGAGTTGCAGTATTTACTGACCTGTTGATGACAGCCACAATTAACGGTGTGTACCCTTTGGCCATGACACAGTTGACTTCAGCACCCAGATTCAGGACGTGCTCCACGCTCTTCACATCCCCGCTGGCCACCGTGTAGTGCAGGAGACTTTTTTTCCCGGTAAACTGTGTGCTAACATGCTCCCGTTTCACAGATGAACGGAAACTACCAAAATCTTTCTTAAAGAGGAGAGAAAGAACGCTGTCCTTGCTGGATAGTTCTTCTATCAAATGAGAGCAAAAGACACAGTGGTTACTGGTGTATGTTTCCATTCAAGTGGTTCCGATATGGATTCCACCGTGTAAACAGTGAAAGGGAGCCAAACTTGTAACCGTAGTATGTTTCACTTTGCGTGTCTGTGCACTCTATTACGGAGTTGAGGTCACCGACAAGAGCCCCACGAATATTGCTTGTGAATCATTCTGACGGTTAAAAGCTTCCTACATTCCCTTGCATGCACTGATTGTTGACTCTGCAGTGCAGTCATATTCACGTTATGAAACACTTTTCAAAAAGCTGCACTGCTGGCTGTGGATCCCTTATGCTTTGTTCTGTTTACCTGTAGGAAGGTTAGGCCAGCGAGGTGAAGGAATCTAAGAGGAAAAAGCACAAAGAAGGGAAAATATCAAAACAACAGTCTGTTTGTGGTTGTGCATCTTAGCTGTTCATGAATCCGACCAACACCCACACACACACATAACATTCCTTTTCATTAGACAGCGTGACCCTCGATGTGTTTATACTTATCAAACTGAATTAACTTCAGAGATGGGGGGAAATGGGCCTCGAGGTTCTAAACTGTGTCCATTTTGTCTGCTGCTTTGGCAATCAAGTGGCCCAGGGATCTTCAAGACTTCATTTAGGGCCTCGGTTTTCCTCACAGTTTCTGGAACAAAATAAATGCAGTCAAGGACTGGCATAAATTTTGAACTAGGATAAACATTTGTGACTCTTAAAACCCGGTGGAATTTCATCATTAATGTAGCAATATTATGCAATCAACCTTCACACATGCCTTGTAGGTTAATGTTCTCATAGAAACTGCATATGTTATTAGCTACTTGATCTTGAATTCACATCACTTCGTCAGGTGTAAGAACCTTTGTCAGTAAAGTTGGGCACACTGTATCACCTCAACCCTTTTAAAATAGCCCATTTTGATCATGCATAACATGCACTGTGACAAAAAAAACTCTGTTTAGAGAAAAGCAATTAAACACATGACATGACTGTGTGCTGGAACAGTAGCAATAGCCAAAAAGATATTTGAGATAAGTAATAGTGATGGAGGCACGCAGATGTCATTCTAAAATATAGAGGGGAAGAGACAAAACATGCTAGAGGCCCTTGTTTGTGTCTTGGCCTCGTTTCAGCAAATCCCCAGAATTCTGGACAACTGAGAAGGCGAAAAAATTTTCGTGCTAAATTTAAAAGTCACAATATATGTTAATAATGTACAGTAAACAAAACAAGACCTGGGGATGAAAATTAAAATAGGGTCTAATGTGTGTTCTTCTGAATGGGTATGTTGTTGAAATCCAGTACAGGCCAAATATTCTTGTACAAAATTGATGTTTTTTTTTTTTTTTTTGGGGGGGGGGGGGGGCTTGCGGGGGTGTTTTCAACCTGAGAACAATGGCCTCTTGTTTTGTTCCTGATCCCAGCACTGCTTCATGATGCTGATCATCTGATCGCACTCACATGGCCTCTGCTCAGGAATGATCTCCACGCTGGGTCTCCTGCCATGCGACACATTTAAGAGCACGGTAGTCATGCTGCACCCTGCATCCACAAAATAAACGAAAGCCAAGAGTGTAAAAGTAATTGGTCATGCATATCCATGCGACCCGAATGCTAAGGAAAATACATTTGTGTCGCAGTTGAAAGCAGCTCCATTTCAAAATGGGATTACACGTTGCCTTTTTGGCTGAGAATTCATTTTACACTGTGTTTCTAAGACATGCTACCCCCTTTTAGAAAAATAAGCAATGCAAATACAATGAAATCCATTGACTGGGTATAAAAGGTACAATTTCTTAGAAGACAAGCTCATCAAGGCATAGTCTACTCCACACGTGTCAAAGTCAATGCCCAGAGGCCAGATCTCGCCCGCCACATCATTGTATCCGGCCCGTGGAAGCTAATCTTGCATGTCAAATTCCATGATGCTTGCTAAATTCTGAAGAAAATTTTCAAATCGTCGTATGTAAACCACAATAACGGTCATTTATTCTTGACTTCAGATTTGAAAACTTATCATTTATCAATTTGTTGTGCTTTCTGTATGTAATATGGGGAGGGGATGAAACATTCTAATGGCTTCCGTAAATTCATAACGGCCCTTGAGAGGAAATTGTAACTACAATGTGGCCCGCGACAAAAACTGAGTTGGACACCCTTGGTCTACTCGTATGATATGATAAAAATGAGGACATTCATGTCCTTATTGGTTATTTTTGTTGACGCAATATATCAGTTGAATCAATCCCTACCTGTATACGGTTTCTTTTCTGTCAGAATCTCCCAGATTATGATTCCAAAACTGTCGATGGAAGAAGGGAGAGAAAATTGAGTTTCAAATTATTGCCTTCATCTGATTTTCATCTCAATGGAAATGCCATGTGAGGTCAATTGGAATACATTACGGTGAATTATGAAATTAATTCCAGTCTGGAAAGAGTACTTGATGAATCAGACACAATGTACAATGCGGTGTATGCTGTTATAAATCACCTATAAACATCAAAGTAAAGTCCAGGAGGATCACATGACTGTGAGAAGATCTCAGGAGGAATGTAGTTTATGTTCCCTCTTGCTGTCAGATGCTCCATGAATAACTTCTTGTTTGTCTCTTCCCACTGGATTAAACCAAAGTCTGAAATCTAAATATACATCAGAATATTAGAAAATGTATTTGTGGTAATAACTCACTTTGTACCAAAGTACAAAATACACGGCACTGATGTGAAAAATAGGTTTGCCAAATCTTCACTGCTTATCCCAGGCGGTTTATTTGTCTGCTGAACTTCCAGATCCGTGTTTCAGTCCTTTGTAATCATGAACTTGTATCAGTCTCCCCTTTCAATTCACAGCAAGTATATTAGCTCCATTCCTTCCAGATTATTTTGTTGTTATTTGGTTGTTGGTTTTTTTTGTCCGATCCAATTTCAGCCTCAATATCGTGCCATGTCAATCTAACCTACCGAACATCGACAGAATCAGTTGTGTAACTCAAATGTTACAGTTTCTTGAAAGCAATCAGATTCCTATTTCATCCTCGCAGATGCAGCAAGATGATCCTGAATTATTTTTCTGTCCTGTGATTTTCATCAGAGAGTTTGACAAGTTTGACAAATCCAGCACATTTGTAGCAAGATGCACAAGATGTAAGTGCATTGAATCACTGCTAATCAAATGTTTCCACTTTGAATACATCGAAATACGTATCAAATTATTTTTGACTAGAGAGATTCAGTAAATTTCATTGAAAACACATTTACAGAAACCTACTGGTCAGTTACTCATGATTTGCAATCTCGCTGAATGAAACCACCGAAATCGTTTCACTTTCTTATGAACTGCCCTTGAATTGGATCGACCAAGGGATGTAGCCATCTTTCATTTGAAAGATACACAACCCTGCTCAATGACCATCAGGCATCAACTAATCTGACCATAAATGCAACACTGTTTCCTTGACATGTTACTGACCTTGACGTGGAGATGGTCGTCTATTAGAATGTTGGATGGCTTCAGGTTGAGATGGAGTAGCGGGGGTTGAAGGCTGTGGAGGAAATTCATGCCCATGGAGGACTCATGAATGATTTGGAACTTCTTGGGCCACATTAGAGTGTGACTATTTAGGAGATTGTTGAGGGATCCATTACTCATGTACTCCATGACAATGGCTGGCACGTCATTGCACAGTCCATAGACCAACACAAGGTACTTGAATTTCACTTTCGCTAAATTGGACTCATCCTCCATTAGTTTCCTGAAACAGAACAACGGTCTTTAAAGAGGGCTTTGAAGCTAAATACAACTGTATAAAATATAAAAACCTGTATTCAGAAGAAAAACACACGGACACACGCACTGACAGAAGAATCATTATTTAAACGTAACATACAAACACACATAGCCTCTTTGCAACATAATTATACCATGCTACACACCTGTAAAAGTTTTTCGTACCCACGGTTGTGTCAAAGACCTTCAAGGCGCAAATTTCCCGCCACATCTTAATTTTGACTTGGTAGATTTGACCAAATTTGCCCTCTGCAACTTTGGTCCAGTCCGTTTCAAAGTCATTCTTCTGAAAGGTCCTGAGCTGACCACAGGACGTGTGCATCGAGTTCATGACTGCTGTCTTCCACTTCACACCGACCACGTGAAGGCACTCGCTCTTGAATCCCAACCATTAACGGGATTTTTCCTCGTACTCCCGTCGATCGGCGTCACCCGGCGATGGTAGCAAAATGCGCAACATGGATTTGCAATCAAGTGTAGGGCTGAAAGGCATGTTGAGTCACTTGCTGATTTATGGGAAAAGCCTAGTCTTAAAAACCGGTTTGCGCTGAATGTTGCAAAGCCAGTTTCTGAAAAAAACAACACAGCAGATCTACCTTTCTGCCCTGGGACTTAGCTACAAATAATTCAGATTTGATGGTATTTGAAAGTGGAGTAATGTGACCTCAACCACTTTTATTGAGCCATATGCTTTCTGTCACAGCAGAAAATGTGTCATTTTTATGCCCTGCTCGCAGTGCCTCAATATGCAGTTTAGATTTTTTTCAGAATCAGATTTCAGCGATTTCAACTTAATCTGTCGATGGATTTCAAAATCAATACTGGCTCATGTTTTCCAAACTATATTAGCGAAGGAAATATTTCTTTCACTCATCAGATTACGAATGTATACTCCTCAGGTTGGCAAGATGGCATCTTAATGTTTTCAGGATTTCCTTCCTGAGAGGAAACCTCTTCACCTGCAGCTTCAACTCACTAAATATGACATTGATACATGTAATAATGCCATTTCCTTGAAGGAACACATCGGAGTTGCAGGAAATTATCCCCCCCCCCTGAAATATTTCAGGAAATGTTCAAATATGGTGGTTGACTGGTTAACACATCAGCCTCACAATGCAGAAGTAGGGGATTCCATTCTGGGTCCCAGCCTTCCTGTGCAGAGTGTGCATGTTCTCCCTGTGACTGTGTGACTTTTCTCCGTGAACCATGGTTGCCTCCCACATTCCAAAGACATTCAAGGCAGGTTAATGGAACGTTCTAGATTGTCCTTAGGTGTGATTGTGAAAGTGAATACTGTAGTTGTTTATCTATGTTTGCCCGACGAGTGGCTGATAATCAGTTCCGGGTGTACCCCGCCTAATGCCTAAAGGCAGCACACTGTTTAGGAAGCTTTGTTCTTGGATCCAGATTGGCAGATGTTGTCTCACCTCAATGTCCAGGACATACTAAACTCCATTACACACTTTGACTCAGTTTTTTTCTGTCTAATCAGAAAGACAAACTAAGTATTGCATTAAAATATTCAACCCTACAATTGAACTCCGTTCTATGGAATAAACATGTGAAAAAATGGACATGTGATGTAACAAGGAAACACCAACACCTTTGTGAAGTCATTCGCTGCATTTGTGCATGCTTGTTTTTTGTAGCTTCTCTTGCTATGCATTTGAACAGGATTCCACTACCATTGTTTTTGCATAATTTACACACAACACAAATTGTTTTGTACCCTGAGACAGGTTCACACATATAATTTTATTAAAAAAATACAAAGAAAACAAATACAATACATTGTGTCCATATATAAATGTATATTTTCAAAACATTCCAATGGGACACTTTCAAGCACGTACATATTTGTGTCACTTCCTGTCACATCGATCAAATTTTGATTCCGCGTGTCTCCTGCTGTGAGTATGCAGCCCATGTGCTTTTGTGACACTCACAGAGAGTGAGAGCAACTATCACAAAATCACTGTGATTTTGGCAGACAGATTGAGAATCTGTGTGGAGGGAGGAGGGGGTTGATTCATGATATTCTTCCTGTTTTTTTTATGCCCCTTATTTTAAGACGAGCTTGTTATAATGAATTATGCTCTAATTTTATTTATTGACTTCCCCTTCAATTGGCATCGCATTTCTGGAATGTGCTCAGCTTCACATGAGATTCACATGAGATGACTTATCCTGAGATATTTATAATAGAGACAACGGAAAGCGTTTTAGTGTTAGTTCAAACACTAAAACAGAAACATTTTAGTGTTTGAACAAATACGACAGCAGATTAATTGTACTCACACTCAACAATGCACATTGTGGCAAAGTATATACAAATAATACTATTTGTTGTTGTATTGCTCTCATAACATATCCAGAATATGTATTTTTTAATCCAAAGATCCCAACTGTAAAGAAAAAAATCTGACTTCAAACCATCAAGTCATCAGTTATTTTTGATGCAAACACAGAAAGTCCGGTTGTGTTCAATCGTGGAGCTTCCACTGTACATATTTCTCTCATCTCCTTTCACTCTTCTCCTACTTTTGAAATGTGTGCCTTGGAATGTTCAATCGCACCTCTGTATGCAGGTGTTGCGGTTCATGAATTTAACATTCACTGGCACCCGCAGTTTCATGCTCCACTAACTCACGCAATTATGTGAGACACAGTCGTGGATTGATATTCCAATGAAACCCCAGCGCTCGTTATCGGACTCTTGATGTATTACCTGAGAAGAAGTCTATCCTCATTGACGTAAGCTCAACGTCGCGTGGAGGCCAATTAAGCAAAAATCTGCTTCGTGCCAGCTTGACGGTCCAAAAGAGACCTAAACAAATTTGAAGCGTGGTGACCATCGAGACACTGGTGCAATGTCGCACAATGACAGTGAATACATGTGAGTCACTCCATCACCAATGGGTCTTCGGAGGTGTTTTAAACAAGCTTTAATGAGATCAGTGCCAACATGTATTTCTCAAGATGAATCAAAATGAGAGAATGCTGAAATCATTACATTCCCCTTAACGCATTACAGTGTAACGCGATAAGAGATGTACAGGACATCAATATTAACGATTCCACATGCACCTCATATTTAAGGGAGACAGATGGGTGGGCCTTTTGCGTGATGTTGAAAACGTAATCTTGCAAACTGATATATACGCCAATACGCGAGTACTGTTTTTCCATCACTTAGTCTCACGCCAGTTTGCGCGGTTAATTGATAATTAGCCTTCAGGAAAAATGCTGGATGGCTATCTTCGGTGCCCCCTCCCTTTCTGGGCATATTTTGGTGGGATTTTGTTCATCCAAGGGGGCGATTTTATGACTTTTTAAATGAGGAGAGATTAGTTATGATGATTAGAATTGTATAATTAATCCCCACAGGAAATTAATTTCCCCATTACCGCACTACAATCAAATGAATATCATTCATGTGGTAGACTGGGACTTTAGCGCATAGCTCAAGGGCAGTGGCATCTCTCCGGCAACAGATTTGAAACATAACATAAAACAGTACATCCTGTAGTTAGTGGCGGACCGCCAAACCTTCTCTGCTGGCCTAAAAATATTTGAATCAGACTGATGTTAACTATACTTTGTCCATAAATTCTTATTAAATCATTCCAAATTGTCCCTATCAGCTTCCTTTCATTAATTTTCACCTGTCCTGCTGCTTCCAGATATGTGTTTTCATATTTAAGCATTTAACCAATCACATTTCAGCCATCATTTGTTCCCAGGGTCAGAAATCTACCTGGACACATTCACAATCAGTCCTGCAGGCCCTCTCGCATTAAATGTGGTGTACATGACTCTGTTGCTTTAACTAATGTATGTTGCTGTAACCAATCAGATTTCAAGTTGGTGACGCGCAGGGCTTGCTCGCAGGCCTGGGTAACGTCAGCGTTTTTGCGAATTATGATTTGCTAGTCACCAGTCAATCATAGTATCGCCAGCCGCTAGTGACAAGGGCATACTGGCCAGAGCTAGTTGACTGTATCTGTAGTGAGCTGCATAAACTAATACAGTACATTGTAGTGTGGATTTAATTGTGGTTTTGTCAACCCACAATAGCTGAAGTAGGAGAAGAAATTAATTTGGTTGCAGATTTACTGTTAAAGCCATTTTCAAGACAGACTTTTCAACAAAAAAAATGGACATCATTAAGAAAGGTCGGAAATGCTTCCATATCCTGTTGTTCAATCTTCTCTGCCATGTGAAAGAGCATCTTCTGACCCATATCATGAGTCCACACTTTGATGGTAAAAAGTCGAACAGTTCAATGACGGTATTTATTTATTCACAAGTTATTTCCTGGCTAACGGGACCCTCTAGGTAATCACACCACGCTTTTTATTGACACTCGTCGCTTGGATTGTTTCAGACATAGCACTACTGTAGGCCCAGGGGTAATATGCACGGCCTGCTACTTCGATCCATCCATCCATCCATCCATCCATCCATCCATCCATCCATCCATCCATCTCTCTCTCTCTCTCTCTCTCTCTCTCTCTCTCTCTCTCTCTCTCTCTCTCTCTATATATATATATATATATATATATATATATATATATATATATATACAGTAAAGTCTCGTTCTATCGATATCGGATATATCGATAGTCCCGCTTATATCGATACTATTTCTATGCACGCACGGAGAAAATTACATGCAAACAGGGTCGGATATATCGATAGTCCCGGTTATATCAATATTTTTTCGGACTCCCTTGAATATCGATATACTTTACGTATATATATGTACTTTACTGTATATATATATATATATATATATATATATATATATATATATATATATATATATATATATATATATATATATATATATATATATATATATATATCTAGAGAGAGAGGGATATAGATTTTTTTGGAAGTATGAGCCACGTTAAAATCCTCATTGTTTGTCTGTAACAGATTATTATTGACATTTCTATTCAATTCAGTGCTAATATGACAATTTAAAATATAATTGTTTTCGGTTACGAGCAGTCTCAGGACAAATCTTATATTGCCAGAGCACAGCTGTCTGTGAAAAATAATGGTCAAAAAGAAAAAAAAATGAAAACTGTTTGAATAGCATGCTCGAGGCTTTATAAAATAATTGACTTAGACTGTGCTTTTTATTGAGCCAGACACGCTCGGCAAACTATCAAAATCAACAACAGAATTCATTTTACATAACCTAACTGCAGGCGTGAGAAACAACTGATGCACATGCAGTGTCAGATATATGATGATAAACTATTTCTGGTGGTATGGGCAAAGAGCAGTGTGTTTCATTTGAAAATGTTTGCTTAATTTTTATGAACACCATGCGTGCAAACATATTGGAAGGCAAACCAGTGTCATGTGTGGGGAAGTAATCGGGTATGTCAGTTGAGAACGTTAAAAAAAGAAAGCTTAATTAAAAGTGTGTGCCTGATCTTTTGATAGTGGACCACATGAGATGCATTAAAGGCAATACTTTCGACTCAGATCCCGAGGGACACTCAAGCCATCATCTGATGTGGGCGTGTGTCTTATGACAGTGATTTTCAACCACTGTGCCGCGGCACACTAGTGTGCCTTGAGAGATCGTCAGGTGTGCCGTGAGAAACTATCCAATGCCCCTTTTTCAAATTAAAAATTTTACAAACATTTATTAATCATTTTCTGCCAATATGACGTCATTGTCCTGTCTGTGCTGAAAAAGACTGGGAGGGTAATTTAATATTCGTCCGTGTGGCAACCGATTGCCTCTTTCCTGCGAGATGTTTCGTGGTGTGCCGCAAAAAAGTTCCAATGTAAAAGAACGTCTCCTGGTTGAAAAAAGGTTGAAAAGCACTGTGTTATGAGAATGAATTTCAAATTGTTTCCCAGTGGTTACCAAAAGCAATCGTTCATACTTATGTGCACACCGTCATTGTGTTGTAGAATTTAACCCGTGTTTCCTGCAGTCTCAATAATCTACTATCTCGTCGTAACATTTTTTTTTTCCGCGGTATAAAGTGCTTCGGAGTACAGGGCTCACCTTCAATGATGGGGCGCTAAAGGGAATACAATACAATACAATAAATTATAGCTTTATTTATATTGAGCCCCCACAACCACTGCAGCTGTAAAAAAAAAGTACATTATAGAACATTTAAAATACTACGGCCAACAAATCAGAATATTGATCCATATTTTTAAACCGCATCAGATTATAAAATGCAGTCATCTTTTGAGATAATTGAATATTTTAAGATGTGCCATATAGTGCGAAAATTACATTAGATTCTCTAAAAAAATAAACTTTCTTCAATACATTAATTATTACTAAGAATCTGCACATTTCAGTATGTGGTTTAAATATTTGTTCTCAAACTGTCTGGGTTAATGATGTTTATCAGATGTTAATTACCCATATTCAATTCGAAAGAAATCATTGCCATCAAACACACAGCATTCACAGCATTTTACAAAGCACGAGGGGCAGACTTTTACATCCATCTGACCTCTAGTGCATAAATGCAACTGGGTAGTTCTGGGCCAACCTCCAACTTGTCTTTTTCAATCTTTTCTTTGTTTATGTCTAGAGCTCTATGCTCAATGAAGGCATTGGTAAATAATGCATTGGCTCACTGCTGAATTACTGTACATCCACAACTACACGGACTGAATGTCTTTTTTCTTTGACTCTATGCTCCTCTATAAGGATTTAGCCTTGTGCGGACACATTTGAATTCATCTCATGGTCTTTTCCCCGAAGTTTGTGTTTATACCCACGACTTTGGACTTTCAAGTCTAAAGGTAAAAAGGAAGATTTCTTGATGCTAATAGGACCGCAATCCAATTTATAAGACGGCATCTTGCAAGGAAATGGGTTCACCAAATTTTCTGCATACTTTTTTTTAAACTCGAATCTTACAAAACTCTCTTGGGTATAATTTTAGCCATTCATTTCCATCCAATCATGCATTTTCTGATTCTCTTTTTCCAGCCACCTTCAGGCAATTGGCGGGTGAAACTAGGAACTGGTTATCAGCCAAAAGCAAGGCACACACACAAACAACCATCCGCGCTCACAACCTCATTTATCTGCCTATTTCATGTATTTCTTGAGGAGAACAACACACAGTATACCATCCATATCCTAATAGCCATAGCCCACAACTGTGTACCAATGTATGAAGACAGAAGTGAATTGAATGAGAGAAAACTGGAGAAGGTCGAGGAAGGACAAACATTTGGCTTTTGCGTTATTGGAAAGCACTCTCAAGTGATGTGAAGACAGCTCACTAAATTGATTCAATCAGTGAAATAAGTAGCAGAACTCCACGACAATTGGTTTGTATGTTTGGGTTAAGAAAAGTTGAATCGTGACTTATTTGTCAATTAGTCTTTACAAATATAAACAATTGCTTTTCTTTCAAACTTTCACAATATAAACAATGTTTTGTTTAATTGATCTGAATTTTATTTGTAACATCCGATCGCGATGCAATGAGGGGTCAAAGTGTGTGTTTCTGTGGCCTCTATTGTCCCCCGTCAAACTGCACCTGCAAGAGGCTGGTCATATTTGTTGTGTGCCTGAAACATGTATTATTTTAGTATCTCTATCGAGATAGGAATATTGCATAGCTCAAAATCAACAAAACAGGTTTAGCCTGCTTGAAACATGCGTATATTTGAATGCCAAACTAAAGTCAATCGATCGCAGATCCGAATATGGGAGCAACAGGTCCTTGTCAGGACAAGGAGTTACCAAACCCAAACTTAAATTTCATATTGTTTTGATATGTTTGCACTTTGAAGGCAGGATCTTTTCTTATTTTTGGTCAACGTGTTGTGTTTCAAAGACTGTTAATTGGGCCTCTTGTGATTACCATATGTGTGAAATTTCTTAGCAGCACCTGTGCCTCTTAGGAGGGAGACGTGTGAAATTTCAACAACCAATTTACCCTTTATACAGGCGCTGTGCTCTGTATAGAGCTAACGCGATTGACTGCATCACTGACTGTTGACTGATGTAATTGTCTGCTGCTATTTTGGTAAAGGACAAGATCTGTGTAATTGGCACTGGACCTTCCCGAGTCCCTGGAGGCTAGAGTGTCCTCCGCGTTGAGCAGAAAATCAGTAGGTTGCAAGTGAAAGTTGTCCAGGTCTGACTCAAATGAAGGTAGGCCAGCTCTGATTGTGATACTAGAGGAGTCCCACCACTGGTCTGAAAATGCCCCAAACTAGGTTCAGCTTTGATCAGTTTTAAAAATGCGACAACAGATCTGAAGTTGTTGAACCTGTTCTGGTTTAGAGAAAACCTCTGTGGAAATGTTGCCACCATGTTTTCAGTCATAAATGGCAGTTCGTCTTCAAAACACTAAATAGTACAGTAACCATTGTCTCCACATCTACCTACCGATGAGACGGAATAAGGGGCAGTATCTTGCTCAAGAACACTTGGGTAAAAGGGGCGTAGCGTCCTTCACGCTGGAAGACGACCAATTTACCTGCTTTGCCATGCCACACCATTTTATGAACATGGATACCAGTAATACGAGTACAGTGGGACCTTGGCTTATGAACTTAATTGGTTCCCAGACACAGTGTGTAAGGCGAAAAGTGTGTATCCCAAAAATTAATTTCCCATAGGAAACAATTAAAATGAGAATAATCCATTCCCAGGTCCCCATAAAACATAATTTTCTACTTTCTAATTTTCTGAGCCTTAAAACTACACAAAATATACCTTATTTATGTATAATAAATGCGCTCTAGTATTATGATTAAAGAAATAAAATGTAGTGTACAATAAAGTCATTTTATTTACCTTTGTGATGGTCGTTAATGGCTTGATGGAACGGAGTGTCCGGTTTCCTCAGCATTAAACACTTGATGAGGCTTCTTTCACCATCTTGAGGAATGATCCCCTGTAGGTCTGTGATAATTGTATCTAGTTCTTTATCAATTGTGATCTGTTTAGCTGAGTTGATAGCTTTTTGCATCAAGTGTGCAGATGACTTGTTCGGGTTATTTGTGGAGCCTGATTGATTGGGATATTTTAACTGTTTTCTATCCATTTTCTCACTACTCTCACACTTTTGTCTTTTTGTTTCAAGCTCTGTCATCTCCCTTTCGTGTGTGTATTTTCTCACTCTCTCTCGGTCAGCCTGTCTCTTTAATGTTTAACCCCCCGCCCCCCAACAGCTGGGTTCTTGACCAATCACGTTGCTTTAACCTAAGACGCCATTTTGTTTTTTGGAGAACGGCCTCACTCTCTCTCTCTGTCTGTAACCCCATTCCCCACTGCTGCGTTCTTGACCAATTACGTGGCTTTTTTGGGGGCGGGGAATAGAGGACAAAAACAGTGGCCACCATTTTCTTGTTAGGAGAATGGGCTCGTTCACGAACGACACATCACTCATTGTGGCAGTTCCATGTGTATCCCGAAAAATAGTTTGTATGCCAAGGTAAAATTTTCATGAATTTAACGTTCGTAAACCGACAAGTTCGTAAGCCAAGGGGTTCGTAAACCGAGGTTTCACTGTATCGATTCAATTCCTGATCAATCATTTTTAGGTTCTGGGATCAGTCAAGCGTGGGTAAACGAAAGGCTTGTACTCAAAAAGGTATACGGTACAAAAAACAAGACCCAAATTTCAATGAAGCTCTTGTGTGTTCCATCACCCAAGGAACCGAAGTTTGAATATTCAAACGATGATTCTGGATTATCTCTTTCCACAAGCTTGGAAGAATTTTTCAGTTTATTACTGATATTATCGACAGTGAGGGCTTTGACTTTTCTATTGTATGCATAGTAACCTGCCATCCCATCAATTTCCTTTCCTGTCAGGTTTTTATATACTTTTCATGTTATCGCAGATTAATCATTTTGGTTTTGAGACAGATAATTAGTTCTCTCTGATGACAAGGCATAATTCTTTAGTTTTTAACAACATGGGGCCAATGTGTATATGATTCCAGAAATTGGCCACAATAACCTCCTCCGGATGGTAAAAGGGGAAATCTCCCCCATTTTAGTCAGTAGGAAACAATGGCAAAATGCATGTGAGTATGAAAAATATTAGCGTTGCAAACAGATAATTAACTTCTTGGAAGAAGGATGGGGGACCTGCTTGTGTCTCAAAGATAGCAGGAGCAATGTCGGCACATGGCAAATGGAATAATTTGTGTGTAGGTCTATGATTCATATCAGAATGTTGACTTTGGGCAACTCAAATGCACTCACAAAAGCTGTTTGAATGAGAACTGCAAAAGAATTTGGAATTAAAAGTGACAGTGTATTAAATGGCATATCCATCTTTCCGGTAAGATTTAATGTATTGCATTTTGTTTGTGATATTGCAACCACTGGCATGTAGGCAAAGATGGATTTGTTTGTTATGAGCAAATAAATCGAGAGTTATTCAATACAGTTAAATGTCAGCATTGCTTGATCAGCGTCAGATTGTACCTTGTTGAAAATAATGCAATACAAAATAACTGCAATAGTAGAGCCACAAAGGGCACCGTAGCATCTGAATACAGCTCCATTTCCCATGTAAATTACATTCTTCTTGTTTTATTAGAAAACCTTATCCCTTTAGGCCAGCAGTGTTACGCATGACAATATGACATTTTGGTACAGATTTCAGCAAGAATCGTGCGCGTTGAAATACATGATTTGCTCCCGTCAGCAGCATAAAATGACATGAGGGGCCAGATGTGGCCCACGGGCCTTGACTTTGACACCAGCGACATGATACTCATGATACAAAAAATATTTAACTGTAATTTGTTACAGTAAAAAAACACAAAATGAGATGGCGAATTATGGATCGTATTCCTTGGAGGATTTATTCATTCATTTGAAATAACATTTACATGAAAACGTGTATGCTGTGCGACTCATCCAAAGTACTTGTTACGATATGAACACTTGGAACATCTTGAGAAGCTTCATCAAGCTATCAAAATATTTTTTTTCTCACAATATCTACGGTGTTTTTTTTGCTTGCTTGTTTGTTTGTTACTTACCTTGAGTTTTGACGGGGTGTCCAAGCCTTTGTTGATAGTTTGTGCAGTTAAACTCTTAAAGGACAACCGACGTCTCCGGATAAGTTGTGTAAATAATTTGTAAAATGGCTTCAAATTACTTCTACTGAGTGTATTTTACAAAGATTCCATTGCATATAGCTATATTTTACGTTTTAAGACTCGCGCTGAACATTCAGGAAGTCTTGTTTTTGAGTTGGTGGAGTCCTCACGTTACGTCATGAAAGGACCCCCCCCGCCCTTTCAAACCGACAAAAAGACACATTGTAGCAGTCCTTCCTCACATCAATGTATTTTGCTGTACTGTTTATCTGAAAACCTTGATGTTACATCCAAAAGCCGCCAGCAGAGGCAGTCCAAGCTCCTTGAAAGGAATATATCAGCCTGTGGAAACGGGCTGATTCATTCCTCACGGGAGCTGGTCGGCATTTTTGGGTGCGACATTCCCCCCTGCCCGTTTGCCTCAAAATGACACGGAATAAATTCTTTAATCGATTGCAAACATGTATGCTTTCCTCTTCAGAACTATTTGAATCATATTCATAACTGGATGTGTAACAAGAAAGCATACTATCCGAATCTGAAGCCATTGTTTTTATTCTCCAGCAATGCAAGACGTATTGGCGTGATGTCACGAACTGGGGGCGGGACTTTCTGAAAATGCCCAATTCGCAGCTCAATTTTTTTGCAGATTTTGGACACTAAGTCATTTTTATTGGTGTTTTGCATTTGACTAAAAATATCATACTGCGTGTTTTGGGTATTTTATATGCTATAAAACGTTTTTCTGATGACAGTTAAAAAACAAAAAAGTGACGTCGGTTGTCCTTTAAGTGTGTTTTAATGAATACATTTTGTTTAGTACTGCTGCTGCTTCATCAGCCTGTGAATGACAGAATATTACCAGATGAAGTCCACTGTATCCCTCCGATTCCTTGGTGTCCTCGATACCGAGACAAGCCTATTATACACCATTGTATATTATTCCGTTCCATGCAGCGCTGCATACAAAGAATATTTTATTGGGCTACCAGTATTTCTCATCGGGGCTTCACACGTCAAAAATGGTTCAAAGCAAATTGCTACTTCACAACCTCACATCAGAGTTTGTCTTGGAACATCAACATCTTTTTCGACACTTTAGCTTTGAAGTACATATCTGACCTTCAGAACGCATAATGACGTGACAAATGGACTATAAAGCAGCTTCCTCCAGCTCAGCTCAACAAAAATCACACCTGAAAACAATACTGAGTGCTACTGTAGTCAATGAAGTGTCCATTAGTCCTTATTTAACCACAAGAGTGGATTTTATCTTTTTTAATAGATTTTTTTTTATCACATCCTCCTTCTTTTAACTTTTAATATAGCAAAAATGAATGCCTCATTCTCAAGTTATACTTTCGATTGACCATTCACTCCCGGTGTGGATCGAGAGGTGTGGGAGTAATGCAGGGGGAGGTTATGTGTCTGTAACTGTCAGTTTTGTTCAATTTTGGGGGCCGTGTGTGAATTGCGTGCATGTGTGTCATTTGCAGAAGACAAAAAATTTGCCACCTCTAAATCTCACAGTATATCTTTTAAATAGAAAAGTGAAGTAAAATGTGTTGCTGACCATGTCCCGCAGGTAATGTCAAGTGCCAAATGACACAAAAGCACTGCCAATGTAGACAGACTTGCAATCAATATCTTCAATTTAATTGGGTTGAAAGGTGAAGAGAGAAGAAATCATGTTAGGTAAAGGTTAACATCCCCTTTAGGACCAATGCTCATGTCGTGTCGAGTTTTCAAATAGTGCAAGTTTACAGTAGATTTCATAGATATGTCTTTTTCACTGCACCCTCCATTTTACAATCAACTGATAGGTGCATCCAAAAAATGTACCTGTTTCTTTTCCAATTGAAATTGTTTTTTCTAGACTCATTTTCCCGATAAACATATCGAGCAAACGAAGGTGACTACAGTGTTCTGAATTATTCATACATGTAATTATATGTTGGATAATAAAAAACGTATTTTGCATTCCCTCTCAGCTTCTGACAGCATATATTAACAACTGAATTACCATATTAATTTGTATTCCACTTCAAATATGTTCATAGGTTAAATAGGTTCAAATGTGCAAGCTCCTTTGCGGTCACTTATAGTGTTTGTGAAACAGCCTATCAAATATTACATGAATATGTTTTTGTTCTGCTTCAATACTTTATTCTTAAATGTGCACTTGTGCGATCTTTAATTCATTTATATTTGAAGAAGCAGTCGTGTTCAAAAGGTTTGATGATTCCATAAAATGCAGTGAGTTGGCATGAAATGTATTTCATTTCTCAGCCATATCTGAAACAAGTCTAAACTCAATTTACACTCTGCAATCAGGTGCTGTGCATCAAGACAATTGAACAGAATGTCATTTAGAAACACAGTAAGGCCAGCTAGAGGGCCTCGCGTTGAACATGACGTACGCGTCCTGTGATTGGATAATCACTTTACCTCAGCCCTCAGCCCGGAAACCCGGAAACTTTAGCAGAAAAACCAAGTATATCTACTCACTTTTGTAACCCACAATGGCTGAAGGAGAGGACAACTCGCTGTCGCATGTAGGTAAGCCTATTCTCAAGAACAAATGAAAAAGATTTGTTGACTTTGATTTTCAACAAATAGTTCGTTTTGTGAACGTCTTGTTGTTTTTCTTATATTAAACTGACATTTTGTAATTTAGCATAAAATCTTGTTAAAGATTGCATATTCTTGGTGGACTTCATAAAACTTTGTGGACACATGATTTTAAATTTCCTTTTATTTTTGCAGTATCACGTATAGTGACAAGTTCTAATTGCTGATGCAGATTTATTGATGTGTAATTGCTCCGGAAAATAGCCTGTGTTGTAGACGATTAAGGTGATGCCACGGCCAGTACTGCGTGCGTGTGCTTTTGTAAATGATATCTCCAGCCGTTGTCATAAATTATGGTATTACGAGGGATATTTGTTCAAGTCGGACTAAGCAGGACTTCACTGAAGGCCTAGGTGTGAAATGCACGGACCGCCACTGCATACATACATACATACATACATACATGCATGCATTGGAAAAAAATGCACTGCAAATCACAATATGTATTAGGATGTTCCCCACCCCAAACTAATAATTCTTCGCCTTGTTTTTCCTTTCAAAAAGGTATTATTGTTCAAGAAATAGAGCAGGGGTAGGGAACCTATGGCTCGCGGGCCATTTATGGCTCTTTTGATGATTGCATCTGGCTCGCAGATAATACAAAATACAAATTCTCGGTTTTTCGCTGTTTATTTCCTGTTTGGGCTTCAGTTGGCGGAAAGCGCAATTTTGATAGGATGATACTGACCTAAGGTGGCTATTGATGTTCAATGAGCAATTTTGATTGGATGGTAGCCGTTGATGTCAAAACAGGTAAACGCCCCTTTTTAAATAAGCCCGACGAGTAAAAAAGATGACGGGTATCATACACTTGAGGTTGAATGGACCGAACGATTCACCTTTGTGAGGGGAAAATGTTCTGCCGTGATTCCAATTTGCAATGAAACAATACCATCAATGAAACAGTTAAATTTCAGTGGCACTTTGACAAGCCAGCCAGGCTAACGTTAGCATCAATTCTGCTGCGAGAGACAGCAGAAAGCTAATGCTAATGCGAGACTAATAAAGGCAAATCCAATCCAATCCACTCCAATGAGCTGTGTGCAGGGTAGCTAGCAGTAACTTCGCGTACGGACCCGTCAAGTTGACTTTCATTCCGATTGTTTGGCTGGATTTTTACCAATCGTGAGGAACGGAAAACCATACATGCTAATTGTGAGGACTATCACAAAGTTATTTTAAATAATACATTCTGACATTTTGTTGAAAAGTGGCAGCGCGTATGTGTGCGTATGTTTGCGTGTGTGCGCGCATGCATGTGTGGCTCTCACTGAAAAACTTTTCTAAATTTTTACTTTTATGGCTCTCTTAGGCAAAAAGGTTCCCAACCCCTGAAATAGAGCATAGGAGTCCACCTAGAGATAAAGATGATGTAGCTCGTCCGTTGTGTTTACATGAGGCTATGAGGATGCCTGCTCCAACTTGCATCCCGACTCATGAACTGCTATCTCGCCTTTCTCCACAACAAAAGCTACCTTGTGGAATTGTGCTTCGAATATCTCATCTTTGGCCATGCTTTTATATAATTGTGTTTTGGTTTAGGTTGTATTTTTCTTTTACGGTCAGGAGTGGGTGCAAAAGCTTCCTGACTTCTGAGAGCCAAAGGTCTCTGAATTTCTTTCTGTTATGTTCTCCACAAAGACACAAGGTGAGACTTCTATGTGACGCAGGTATCTCCAACTCTGTAAGTTGTTTGTTGCAGTTCTACAGCCAGTTTGCAAATATTTATAAATCGGATTTCAGACAAAGGAACAGAGATTGTGTATTAAGAGTTTCCCAAGGTCAGACGATATAAGATCGTCCATGACCTTTTCTTTCACTACAGAATCATTATTCATTGCAGTGTGCAACTCCAGCCAAGGATAAAGCCTATGCATTATTTTAAGGAGATGTCTTCAAAGCACATTTGAAAGTTATGCTTGGTAAAAGATAGAATAGGCAAAAATACAGAGGCGGTCCAATTCGGTTTTAGTCTGTCTTGTGGAAAATATTGCACATTAAGATGTCGATAAAGCCTCAGGGTCAATTTTCGGGTGGCCTTATTGGGAAATCCGTCCGGTCCGTTAAGGGCAATAGCATCGACGGTGGTAATGGTGGTGATTGACCACCTAATAAAGGGGTGGGGAGTGGACGTGTTGAAGGAAAGAAGAAATGTTTAAGAGCCGGTGGTTGCGAGCTTTCGTACCATCCTCGTTTGACCGAACGAAGATGAATGGCGTCAGGTCTTATGACTGGAAGCATTTCAGATGTATGTATTCGATCTTATGGTGAATACCGAGCTGACCTTGGACCGGGACTTGCCGGATCCCATGCGGCCTGTGTCGTTAAGGACGTTAAGGGATGAACGAGGGAGGAACTTGTTGAGGACAATGTGGGATTTAGTCATTGGGTCCGTTGGGCTTCCCAAACCCCTTCTTCCACCACCAGTTGGAAGTGGCTTTTGGCCTCGAGATTGTGGACCATCGGTACCAAGGGGTAATAGTATATTTAGTGCTGAATATTGTTTTCCTTTGATTGTGTATTTGTCGAAAATCGTAGCCCTGAGTGGTTCCACTGGGGGTGCTATTGACTAAAGCCTGCTTTAAGACGGCAAATCCGACATCGCTCCTGGCTAATTTCCAGATTACTGGTTAACCGGTCATGCACTCTCACTGGTATTATTTCCCAGCGAGTACAGTGTAAGCAGATGAACGACTAAACTTAGACGCCTAGGAACAGGCATTACATAAAATGGGGGCTCCACTCTGCCACTGATCGCACAGAGAGTTCAATCTTTCAGACTCATTGGCCAGCTGTAACCCGTAGTATGCCACATCATGCTTCGGTTTAAGGGGAATCGGAGAAGCCGCCGTGAGATGAGGTGAAGAGCGGCCTGCAGAGGTTTGACGCGTCTCAGCTTCATGCACTCAGAGTTTAACTTGTGAGCACGGCGACACGCGTTCAATTCAAAGAACTGATTTAGTCCCCCTAATTTGGTGAAATTGCTGCTTTCAAGCTTTCATGAACCCGCCACGTGCTAACTAAATCGCTTTTTGAGCTCATTATTGGAATTAATTTGTTTGTTTTGTTTTGTCTTGTTTTGCAAGTCAAGATGGAGCTCTGTAACCCCGCTGGCATGACCAGCAAGGCCTGTGGGGAACTTTGAGTTGATTTGTCTATCTGGATGTGCTTGGTTTACGTTTCAGAGTACCGGGATGTATGAAATTGACTTTTTTTTAGTTCTGCACTGCTTTATCCAGGTGGCTACTCCTCGAAACAGTGATTCAATAATTAAATCAAACAGTCAGAAAGAAATAACACACCTTTTGTTTAGATTTATAGAATTAGAAGTGCAGGCCACATCCCGCAACCTAGTTTGCCTGCAATGTTTCATGTTCTCCCTTGCTGTTGTGTTTCTAAAAGCACAAGACTTTGGCAAGCTTTTCTTTTACTCTCAACTTTGTATTGTTGCGGTAGTTAGCCGAATTGTGTGAGATGACCTACACCTGTGTGGCGTGTGAGGACTCAGATAACCTTTTCGTAAATTATCTCTCCCATCACAATACATCTTCTCGTTTTTGAAGGCAGTCGTGACGTAAACCCAATGATGAGGTCGGGCGATGGAGGAGTTGACCGCATCCCATCCATCACCCGGGTAAAACTGAATTTAGTTACGATGTTTCATTGCTTCCTATTTCTGTCAAAGTCGAAGATATACCGCATGCAAACAGATTGGTACTCATTTGGTTTAAAATGCTCTTTTCATCGTTCTTTAAAGACTGTCATCATTAGTAACTGTGACCGTATACCCTCAGTTTGTTGTTATAATGGCCCTGTGATCCTCATTAGCTTGTAGGACGAGGACCAGTTCTGTGTTTGCGCACAAATGAACTTTTGCATTCAGAGATTGGATTGGATATGCCTTTATTAGTCTCGCAGTGGAGAAATTTACATTTCACAGCAGCAAAGTTATGAAAGGAATGAAAGTAAAAAAAGAAAATACTGCTGGAAAGGCAGTCACTCTCGCGGCACCATCTTGAAGTCAAAAGAACAAAAAAAACGACATAACAAATAACAGGATAATGTGAGATGGAATCCATCACCCATTTAAAGGCTTATGATCATTTTATTGAGATGTATTGGAATTGTTGGTTGAATGTGAATCTACTGATTGGTTAAATTGATGAGTCGATGTTGGGGGAAATTTTAGGATTGGTAATTCTGGAAGCACATTTGTCACAATAGCTGATGTAGTCAGATAGGCACACCAAAAATGAGCTTTGATGATATCAGAATCAGAATCAGAAAACCTTTATTCGTCCCACAATGGGGAAATTTGCAGTCCACAACAGCAATTTGAAAGGGGATGGGGGGGTGAAAGGATAGAAAAATGAGATATTCTAAGCATAGTAAAATAAAAATGTCAACTGAATACTGTAAATGTGCAAATCAGTTTCATAAAAAAACTGTACATAGTGCAAGTATCAAGAAAGGCATATTGATATATGTAGCTGTATTGCATCAACCCATATTTACAGTACAAGTGTCAAGTGTCCAGTTTTTTATGGCCTCATCGTCCAGGCTGCTCAATAAGATCAAGAAGAAGTTTAAACGATGTCCAGTGTGACAAAAAGCCGAGCAGATGGTGTCAGTTAGCAGACAGTTTTAGTGTTTATTATCCGGAGGCATTGTGGTGTTTCTATTTAGATATGCGGTAACCTCGTAAAATATTTTTCAACTGTGACTGTAAATGCAGCAATATATATATATATATATATATATATATATATATATATATATATATATATATATATATATCATGTTTCTCCTCAAGGGCATTTTTTTTTCAACACCACATCAGAATCAAATGACTTGTTCCCAAAATGAAACTTTCATATTTTAGCTCTAAAACTGATACTGACCAAAACTATTCGAGAAATAAAAGTTGGCAGATGATAGGCATCACACAAAACTAAAGCAAGCTCAGTAAACTGGTGCTCTCTCAAAAGGGTTTAATCCAAAGGCAGTTTTGGTTTTGGCACCACAGAAACCAGTCATGACAAAGAGAGGACATGTCTTTGTACATATAGGACCGTATGGGGCTTACTGTAGGAAGGCACAATCTGAACTGATCAATAGCCATTCACAAAGTAGTTTACCACCAAAACATCTGGAGTCTGATGGCTTAGAATTATTATCCATCTTACTTTGGGCATGCGTGTGAGGTAGCGTGTCGATCACGGGCGTTGGTTGCTCTAAAAGTAAATATTTGCTCCAAAATGTTTAGTCAACCCTGAGTTCGAGTCACAGGCACCTGAAGAAATCTTTCAGGTCATAAATCACACACAGGTGCCTTTTCGTTTTTTCCGGGTTGCCTTGTCTGTGTGCTTCAATTTTCTCCATATCGGATTTCCTCTCTCTATGGTCGTATTGTTTTCCTCAACATTCGCTTTTGGGGCCCAAAAGGGCTGTGGAGGAGTAAATTGAGAAGAAAAAAAACTATGCTTATGCTGACACATGCATGAGGACATGAATAAGGTCAGATACAGTAGCACATGTATGAACCATAGACTTGGGTGATTATCAGAGATAGTTCTGTTGAAGAATAGAAGATTTTATAAGGGGTTTGTAGAAAATCCTATCTGGATAAATGTCTTCGGCAAACCTCTAAACCCCTCATGTAATTAGGGGTCGGGTTACGCTCCTTTGTAACGCTGAGTACTTGATATTTCTTCATTCCTTTTACCAGAACATTTTGCATTAACGGATACTTCTTAAGGCTCTGGGTCACAAGGCACATAAGAAAGTACATTACCGTGAAATCATGCATAAATGATTCAGTGTCCCAAGAACTAGCTTTCATTCCCAAAACTTCCAAACCTCACAAATGTCCATCGGGATAAATGGTGAAAAAGTCAAATAGACACACTCCACCAACTGCACATTAGGAATCACATTAAGGAAGTCATGGTGCCATTAAAATATGTCACTTATGTGTTGAAGCGTACAAGCCCAGATTTTAGAATGATTGAGCAAATTTGTGAATTGAGGCAGGAAGGACATGGGGAATTTGTGACAAATATGTTCATTTTTCCCGAACGGCCGATGTATTGGCGGTTTGGCCCCGGACATCACTATACACTACATGGAAGGAGCACAATGCAATGTTTGCGTTGTCTGCTAAAAGCCACGAGGACTCCTCTTTTAAGCGCCTTTCAAAACTCTCAAATACACTTTACAGTCACGGTATAATGGCAATATGAAAATTGCCGAACAAATGTTCGTTTAGCAATTTGCATACTCAGCACGGAAGCCAATCAGAAGCCTGTTTCGTGCTTTGCACTATACCGTGACTGTAAAGTGTACTTGAGAGTTTTGAAAGGCGCTTAGAAAGGTCCACATGGCTTGTAGCGGTTGGCCTGTAGCTTTTGCTTTATTGAATAAAGCAAATGTTTGATTTGATTTTTTTTATTTTTTTTTAAGAAGTTGTCGGCCAGCCGGGCCGAGACGTTTTGAAAGTTGTACGCCCGACGTTGTACACCCGGGCAGACATTATTTCAAACACTGATATTAGGTTACCTTCAAAATGAACTACAGTACATCAAATAGAAATGTACATAGCTATACTTAAACTACCCAAAAAATGTTTGCCCCCATTTTCATTTTTTTTCCTGATATTTCAATAGGACAACCTCATTTCACATTAAACATATTCATCTGCTGTTCACAATGCCCCTGATAAGAGGGGGGAAATGCCCATATTCATCTGCAGAACGGTTGTCTAAACACACACAGTGGGGTGTTTTTTTTTTTCAAAGTTCTAGCTCCGACCTAAACCCCTCCTGCCCTTGACTGTTTGCTCAATATTTAAACAGTCCCTCTTTCAATCTGACCTCATATTTTTAACCTGTTCATCAATGAGCCCTCACTTTTCAATAGAATGGTATCATTTAAATACATTTGACATTGACAGAGTGAAAGAGATGGATGGAGAGAGATATGCAGACTGTGTTACTTTAGCTCAGCAAATATCGCTCATTCATGTTGCTGGGATGCAGAAGTATTTGGGACAAATGTCTTTCGGGATTCATGCATCATAGCTAACATAATTAATAACGTAGTGCGATGTATTCATCACGTTAATATAGCAAAGCTGACTGAGGTGGCCCTACCTGCGCTGCATCTCGATGCTAATGAGACTACATTCCACATGGGGGCGAAAAACAAGGCCAGTGAAAAACACGCTTGCAGGTTGTCTAAAAAAAATACAATCAAATGCCCATCCTCATATTTTTATTTAATGAGCTTCATACAGGAATGCAGGATCTCAAAGCCATGCAGCTCCCGGAGGGTGCTCACATGCCTGAAAAATAAAATACAATTAGAATAGTGACAAGGTCGGTACTTTTATAAATAAAGGTCAACATATTTGGTCTGGGAATGGGGGGAAGGGTTGTTAGGGTTCAAACAAAGAGACACTCTGAATGTTCTCGCTGCAGAACTTTGATTTTACACATCATTGATAAAATCAGCAAGAAAAATATTTGTAAATGAGTTATTAACACGCTCTGCTCTGAACTGAATGTAACGAGCAGCTTTGTTCTGTGTTAAATTGAGTTAGGAATTTCTTTCTTCTCCGATGCTTTGTTCTGTCTTTCTTCCTCTCTCAAGTTACAGACAAACTAAAGCAAGGTGAACATCAGTAGCGAATAACTTTTAGAGGGTGTTCGGACATGCCCAAACCACACTTGTAGAGACATATGCACCAAAAAATACAAATAAAAAAACTTCTTCGCAAAGGCTTTTTGGTTTGTTGCCTTCTTGATCATGAGTTTATGGAAAGGTAATATCAGTTGTCAATCAATTTATGATGTCATCTATTCATTCAGTTTATGATTCGCTTTGTCCTCACAAGTGTTGCTGTGGTGACGGAGGTCTTTGGGAAGTTGGCGGGGGGCACCCTGAACCGATGTCAATTGGTAAATAAGTGTGCTGGAGAGGAATTACGTTTCTAACTTTAGACATTTTGAGCTGAGGGATTTTGGGAAACCATTATCCAATTGGGATCTTATCATGTCATGGTGCTGCAGACCCGGTTCTCTCCGATAATAAGCCAACATGTGCTTGGCGAGTGATGTGAAGGCGCACCTGGGCTCGGATTGACACAGCTTCCCTAGTGCAATGGCGGCATTTTGTTGCACGGCTGTCCTCTTAGCATCTCCGGCAGCATGGCGAAGCAACTCAAGCACAATATCAGTGCCAAGCAGGTTGCTGGCAAAACCCTTCAATTCCAGGCAATGGGCCAAACACAGAGCAGCATTTCCTGACACCGTCTCATCCGAGCTGGAGCTTAGCAAACGGCGGAGAACAGACAGCTCTGTGGCGAATAATCAACGAAGGGGAAATTGGAAGAGAATATGCATGGGAAGATGTCTGATATATTTGGTAAAGCTTGCTTTTGAAGTATGGGCTTTCTGTCAATCATTTCTTACTTTTGTCAGACTTCACCAGCACCTCCCGGGCTAACTGGCTGGCCGCCGTGCACACCGTCAGAATCTTTAGAGCATACTTAATGGCAACCAAGTCTGCTTCCTGGCAGCCAGTAAAAAAAACTGATTATTGGACAAATACTGAACTGATAGACATTACTATAATAATAATGGCAGCAATATAACTTTACTCCTGTAACTTTTCACACCCCGCAAATCATATTCTGTTTAGTTTTTGATAATAACTGCTCAGTATAGCCAATCAGGATCTGTCTTGGACAATGAAAGGTGCTGTACTATCCGCGATCCTGGAGCATAACAACAAAAACAAATAACAATACAAGAACAAGCTTACTGTCCATACACATTTTGGCAAACACTCTCTGGTGCTTTCTACTATCTTTGTGACTGCTTTATATGATAGCTGTCCATATTAAGCGCTTTGTTACGGCTTCAGTTGTTGTTAAAGCGCTATGTAAATTAATATGTATTGTATTGTATTGTAACAAGACACATTTTTTCACGTAATATTTTTAAGTTATTAAACCCATTCCCGATGTTGGCCATTGAACTTAACTCATTCACTGCCATTCACAAATTTATTCGTGAATTGAAAATATGACGTATAGTGCCATTCCCGAATTAGTTCGGGTTTTATTTTTATTCTTGCTTAGGTGCCAATAAAGCGTTGGCCAGACTTCTGGCAATGTATTTCCTTCCACATGGATGTTTCCTTCCATGTTGGCACTTTGTTCCAGCTTCATCTGTTGTTATAGCGCTAGCTAAACCAATGTGTATGTATTTCATTGAATTTTCGACAGCAGCCCTCATTTCGAGCTCATATAACTCCAGACCCATATAATTAAGGAATTAACTTTTTTCTGATGACAGAAGCGAGTTTCTTACGCTGCATTGAATGTTTATGTAGTCCTAAAACTCAATATTCTGTGGGTCTTGGAATTCGATTGACAATGACAAAAACCCTGGCACTGGGGTGGACACATTTTTGCACGTCTGGCAGTGAATGAGTTAAGAAAAAAGGAAGCTATTTTTTTACTTCAAAGCAAAAGTCAAGTCAAAAAGCGTTCCACCACATTCAGTATACTGTACTATAATGTCAACTTGCTTGTCTATATTTAAAAGCAGCGTGCTCAATGTCAGGCATCAATACCAAGAGACTGACTCTGGTTTAGTAAACAATTGGCCACCTTGAGTTGTCGCTGCACCGTCTTCACCACATCTCGCTGAATAACATGAGTAACAGCTACGGAAGACTGAGGGAGGACGGTACTCAGTACACCTAAGGCTCTCTGGAGGATAAAAAAGGCACATTGTGCGAACAACGATCATTCAGGCAAAAGGCAGAAGGAATATAAAGTAAAGCTGGTGGAGTTTCAGACTGTGGAGTATATTGGGTATATTGTGGAGTATGTTTCTGGGTTAGGTTGAAAAATACTATGGAGCATAGATAATAGGGTCAAAGAAAATGACCTCTCGCAAGAGGACAGACTTATAATTGAGATTGGTTGCAAACGGAGAAAGGATACCAGGTGTGAACTTTTGTACATGGAATCAATCAGCATTAGAGATATATTTGAAGCCACGAACAAGCTAAATGGTATTGTGCAGGTGGTCAGAAGGACCAACCACTCCTTCAGCATCTTAAAATTGCTTCTGTATCATCCAGTTTAAAGACTGCGTTTTTTTTTTTTTATAAAGTTTTGCATTCGCCTGTCCCAAAGAATTTATTCCACAATCTCAAACGTAATTTCAACAACTAAACAAAAATGAAAACAAATTAGGTGTTGGGCTTGGGCGTGCACCACCACAAGGATGAGCCGTAAACAAATACTATACACTAAATCAGTATTTAAACAGAGTTAGGGTGAGACTGAAGGGGTGAAACTTGATTTAAATTTTTGGTGGATAGGGACCAGGGTAACAGATTCTTCTTTTCCTTTCAGCTTATCCCTTCAGGGGTCACCACAGCGAATCAATATCCTCCATCTTCAGAGGTTGTATTCGCATGTTTGTTTTAGCCAGGCTTTTACATCGGATGCTCTTCTTGACACAACCCTCTGTATTCATGCGGGCTTGGGACCGGCACAATAAGAAACTGGATTGTGTCCCCTTGTGGCTTCAGAACAAGCAACTCTATGATCTTAATAAATATAAAGATACTCAATAAAAAGGCAAAGATAATAGTCATCGGCAACATAAATGTGTAAAATCTAAAAATAAATAAATAATAGATTTTTAACAGGCAAATGATAATTTAAGAAACTATAAAACACTCTTAGTATTAAAAAAATATTTTGTCCAGACTAATCTGTGAATCTACACATTTTGGATTTTAAGAAACCCAACTAACTACTTTTTGGAAAAGCAGTGAGGGAAGATAGTACAAAAAGAGCAGACAATGTCAAAAAAAAGATGTTGATGTGAGGCAGCATGGAAAAAAATAAGTCTGCCAGTCAATCGGTGTGTCGTAAAAGTGAGCGATGACAGATGGATGGAAGTGAGAAACACGAAGGCTTCTCTTTATGTCGAGGAGAACTGCTGAAACAGCCATTAGAGCAGACAACAGCACCTGAAGCTAGAGCTTTTTGAACATTGAAAAATTCACCTTTGTGATTCCAGCTTTGTTGCCGGAGGGCTTACAAGCCAGAAAATGAACCACAAATGTCATGTGGTGTTGCTTGGGAAAGTAAAACTTTTTCAGAAAACTTCAGTAGGGTTGTAAAGAAAACCTTAGGGAGTTAGGCTCTTTCCATACATTTTGTTTGTTTTTCTGTCATAGATTTCCATAAAAAAAACTCACTGTCACAATGTCTTCATCATGACCCCTCAGCAGGTCCAGACAGCAGCCACACAGTGAAACGGCATTCTCCTATAAATAAACCTCTCACATCTTAAAACAGGACAACACTCATCACAACCTACAAATACATGCTGCATTCTTGTTTTTTTTCAATGTGCTCTCAAAGAATTTGATGGATAAGAATAGCATTACCTGAATAACAGGGGAGGTCAGGATTGAAAGGTTGATGATCAATCCAAGCAAAGGGTAAAGTATCTCATTGAAACTGCATGTGATGCAATTTTTCTGCAAAAACATTCAATAGTCAGACAGCCAGGGATAAAAAAGCAAGCCTTCTGAAATGAATAAATAAGAAATGAATGACTCCTTTCAATACAAAAAGCTCTTCCTTTAAAACAATGACCCATGACTTGTAACGTTCAATCTCCTGACTACGGTTTTGCTTCTGCTTCTCAGCAACAAATGGTCATGGGTCATATAATGTGTGAAAGGGGAAGCCAAGTCAGAACATTTCTCTCCAGGCAAATGTTCTAATGCAGCCCCACGAGTCAAAACATTCTGTTCTGTTTTATTGAACTTGTAATAAGCAGAAAAATTTGCCCAATTTTTTCCAGCCATGTTGCCACTGGCTGTCAACAGAAAATGACTGACAGTTGCTCAGGGCTCAGGACACAATGAACCACAGCTCAGCTTGTGAATGTCACATGAGCAAACTGACAAAACAGTTGGCTGTGGAAGACGTTTTTTCCGAAATAATCAGCCGTTCACTCGGTACGCATACTACTCACAACGGCAAGGACGAAAGCCTTCCAACATTCTGTATCATGCGCAAGAGTGTGACGGATGACTTCATCTCTACTGAGGCTACCAACAGCTGATAAGAGCGAAGGTACGACGTGCCAATTGTCCTTGCTGATATTTCTCTATAAAGAGAAGACACATATGACATACATCCACAAAAAAAAGTCAGTCTTGCATCTGTTCATCATCATCCCACCATGATTGTTGTGAATGGCTCCGAGACAGAGACTGTCAGCACATTTCTTAGCCGAAAGCAAAATCTGCAAAACACATGAACACACAGGATACTTTGCGTAAAATGAACAAGGAACGTGTGATGACATTCAACAACATGCTCATCACCTCGCCTGCGCTACATGGAAAGTTCACAATGAGCAAATGCAACCTTTCCAGGCTATGAATTAGTTCTTTCCATGGCTAACTTGTATTTTTCTAATCTACAAAAAATGTTAAACCAATTAGGAAACATTTCACCACTTCAGTACTTAATGCTTTGCCATGGAAGATTAGACTTGGCACCCATAAGTGCCATTCCCAAATTCAAATTGAAGTATGACGTGGACAGCCATTCCCAAATTTGTTCAAGTTTTTGCTTTTCTTGGGGGGTTATGAAAAAGTGCTGGTCAGACCTCTGGCAGTGTTTTCCCTTCCACGAGGGGTAAGCATTTGCCTTTTGTCCATGCTAGGTCTGTGTTACAACTTCAGCTGTTGTTAAATCGCTATATCAATCAATATGTATTGTATTTCTTACAGCCGCCCCCCTTTCAAGTTCAGATAACACCAGATCCATATAACTTGGGAATTAACAATTTTTTCCTGGCGAAAGGAGAGAGTTTAAGGTTTCTTACACTGAATTGATTGTTTATGTAGTCCTCAAATTCAATATTATGTGGGTCCGGCAATTTAAGTGAAAATGACAAAAACCCTGGCACTGGAGTGGACACATTGTTGCACTTTGTCTGGCAGTGAATCAGTTAATACAATCCATGTAATGTGCATTGGTTCATTAGAATTGCAAGTGAGTGGGGTTACATCCTTTTTGTCGCCAATCACAGGACACGCTAAGCTAGCCCATGCTATATTGAACATAATATTTCACAGTATGTGAACAACTGAACTAGACCGTATTTTCCATTTTTTTATACATAACATACTGCCTGCATTTGGGATATGATTCTATCACATACAACTAAAGGGATCCTGTCTTGTTATGACAATACAGTGGGAACACACTAGAATGCTCCTGATATTTACACTTCAAACATAAGCTATATCAAAAACATTAGGATCATAATAATGGGTTTTGTGCTGATGTACAACTGCATGACTACACACTGAGGAAATGGTCATATTATTTTGGACAAATGAAGCTTATGTGGGTCTTTTCAGCATTGTAAAAAATCCACACTGCTGAATTCGTGTCTCTGTAAATCTTAACTGAGAACGGTCACTTTCAAGGTGAGTTGTTTTCACTTCATTTTCAGGATGTCAACAGTTGTGACCCCATAAGGGTGCATATCAACACAAAATGCATGATTTTGACCCCACTGAATCCAGCGCCACATAACTCTCCGAGGAGAGATGGTGGAAATTGATCTCCCAATTTCAGTGCCTGGCACGTCAACTTATTTCCTGCTGTGTTCAAGAGCCCCGGTTGTCCTTTCTTGTCTGTTTTCATGAGGTTTCAGAAAGGGGAGCAACTTGAAAACAGCTCTTTACCTTGAAGAGACATTAACACTCGGGTTGCACAGTGATTTATTAGAGATCCTGCTTTTTCCATTTCTCTGAGAACCTTTCCGTGATGGAGCCACATTCTGAAGTGCGTTTCATGTAGATATAATACATGCAGGTATAATAGATTGGCCTCTGGGTCACAGTAAGACTTCTCGGATTTGGAAATCCAAATCATTTGGTGCTATCAGAGGAGAATTGTGTTTGTAGTGCTGAGCTTATACAGTACTTTTTTTCTTTCGCCAACTCCTGCAAAATGAGAAGCGCTTGGTTCTCCTGTTGCGGCGTTGGCCTCGAGATGCACGCCATGAGGCTCCTTGTTAACCTTTAGAGTCAGATTAAAGAAGAACAGGTAGGAAATAAAGTAAAAAGGGACACCAAGATGGAGCAGGGGTGATAAAGCGTTTTGGGTAAATGGCATCTTATTAACTTGAAATTGCATTCTATCAGAAATGGCACGAAATGCTGAGAGTGGTTGTGCTGAGGATGAAATGCCAAGGAAAGGGCTGCAATACTTCAGAGCATATCACAGAAAACCTCTACACTAATACTCCCGGCATTAAGATCATATTTCTAAGATAAGTAAGATAAGATTTGAATTTGGCGATAATAAAACCCTATTCCAGGGATGCATCTGGGCCCTTGCGCCATTTACGCATTTTGACAGCCACTGGTGCAACTTTGTAACTCCACTGCGCCAGATCTGCGCCATATATGACATACTTCTGTTAAAATAGCTAAAGAAAATAATGTAGTTAAACCGCAATTGAAAAATGTTCGTTTTCCTTCAGAGGTTTTAGCTTTTGTCGTGATCCGCCGAAACTGGCAAAAGTGATAAAGTACTGTAATCGAATATTCATTTACCCATGGTGCATTGCAGTATTTACATCAAACGACATTGACATAGATGGTTGCAATATGGAGCGAGACAACAGGAGCAAAACTCTAAAATACATTAAAAACAACCAGCAAAATTAGCAATATTTTCGTTTTTTAAGAAACAACGGAGGGTACTGAAAAGTCATTTCAGAAAATTGCTGTTAAATTTAAGTGGATAATAGGAATGATTTCAGAGCACATTGGAAATCTTCACAGCAAAGAAATTTGTTCAAGTAGACACTAATATGAAATATTGTGCTAACTCTGTTCTGTTTGTCTTCTCTGTAATACCGTAGGATATCAAAATGGCACAAGATTGATTGTGTAGTAACTAAGGAAAATATAATGTGTTTATTTTACATATGAATACAGTATTTGACTCGAATTAAAGTTGTTTATAAATTAGAAAAATGGATTTTAGTCAAATGTTTTGCTTTTACTTGCAATTTAGAAATGTGCTCCAATGAATGTATTTTGGTTTATTTCCATCAGTTTGGTATACTTCGGCAATGTAGTTAAATCCGGCCCATCCATTTTAGAATTGGGCCCCCTTTTCAGACAGCGCTTTTTAAATTTCCCAGATGCATCCTTGCTATTCAAAGTTATAACGAAACTGAAATTAAACTTCAAATTATCACACATTGTTTTATGGAGAGCAATTCGCGATCTAGCAAAATGTTACACGTAAAACACAACGATGTGTATCTGATGATAACAAAACATCATATGTGGGGACATGACAAAACATCATACGTGATGACATCCAAATTGTCAAAGAGAAGACGTCTGCCATGTGCAGTATGCGAGAACACGCATAACAATTCCAGACACTCCTTTTGCATTGCATCATTTTCTGCCGAGACCAAAGGAACAATGGATGCTTTGGACGCCGGACATGTCAACAGCGTTTTCTGGTTTTCCTCTGAAAGCCAAACAAATAGACAGTAACATCAAAATCCAAACATGCACGTATCATTTCCCGCTTACAATTATTGAGAATGTCCTAGCTGAATCTACATTCAAGGGGTTAAAACTCTTCTTATCCCTCGCCTGCTCAGTCTTTTATTATCGACATACCGTTTTCCGTGCATGTTATCTTCCAAACATTGAGAATGCTGACACACAAGTCTTGGCTGCATGGGTCATTTGCTTCCTGCAAAAGGGACCTGTGGCAAAAAAAAGAAAAATACATGTGTTCCTTGATTAAAAGTAACTTTAAAGTTGCTTTTTTTTAATTTGCACTAATGTACTTACCGAGTTATTTATGGATGGAATTACTAAACTCCGTACTTTGATCATTTTTGTGAGCTTTGTATGTTCATGCAAATTGCTCAGCAGATGCCCATATATGGCATAAAATAAGGCTGAAAATACCATCCCCATTCGTGATTTCATAATTTGGCAACTCCGTGGCTGTATTGCAAGCCATCATTCCATTTAAAAACTGAAACATCTCCCATGCCTCATGTCAAAAAGAAGCAGCGTTATATTTTAGTAACCCAGGAATTTTCTAAAAGAGTTCTGAAATTAGATCTCATCAAATGTGCATGTCACCCTAAATGAAGTGCATGCTGAGTGTGAATGAACAATGATTTCAACACTTGGGCCAGAAATATAGCATGATCAAATTGTGCTATTTTTACCTATTTCCAGCTGCACTCCCCTGACACTGAGTGTTCCAACTTTGATCATGGCAGTGCGAACATTTCATGAAAAAGGAACGAGTTAATTATAGCCTCACTGCTGTGACACCAAGGGGGTCAAGATTTCCAATTTCTGAGAGGAAAAATTATAATTTCATCCTTGCTCAATAAGAGCGGAGTCAGGTTTGGGAGGGATCTCCCTTCACTCGGCCATCATTGTCAGTGAATGTTCCTATCCGCTGCTCCATTTGTCAAAGCTCGGCTGAGAGCTGACAGCCAATTCTCCCTTTGGTCTCCTTACCTCCTCGTTGTGTCATTGCTGTCGATAATACTGAAGCCGTTGTGTAGCCGGAAAAGCGTCTGGCCGCTGCCTGTTAGGGCAAAGGCAGTAAATGACATGAGATGACAGTGTACCATATTTCATTACCAGTATGGAAGCTATAGAGGGTGTGGCGGCGTTGCAGGTCTCACATTGAGTTCACTTTAAGCCAGCCAAGATAGTTTCGGCAGCAAGTTATGCATGTCTTGCCCTTTTGTACTGAACTTTACAATGGGACGGGTATTAAATCACTCAGCGGCCATCAAAATAAAGTGAAGTCATGGAGTGGACTGATGCAGTAAAAAAACAATTAAATGATATGTAAATCAAGAGCTGTCATTCTTGGCCCCAATGTCATAACGCGTCATCTGTGTTTATACTGTGAGAAGTGTTAAAATTCCCATTTAGAGGTAAAAGAAGGCAGTGAGTGTGATGGATTATATGCAAATTCCAATGTCTGCCTTTAGGCAATATCTCAAGGTGAGTTAGTGTGAGTGGTACAAACTTTCAAAGTCAACCGTTGGGTCCTCACAAGGGAGGGTGCTTGTAGCTTTGAGAGTAAACTTCATGGTCCAGCTTAAAAAAGAAAATAAAACCTTCACAGATTGATAACAATAATAGTAATAACAAGAATAATAATATATAATAATCATCATCATCATAATAATATTTTATTATTATTATTATTATTACTACTACCCGAAGATAGCTGGGAGAGACTCAAGCACCCCTCGCAACCCTAGTGGGGCTAAGGTGGACCAGAAAATGGATGAATGGATTGATCATAATAAGAATAGTAATGATAGACAGCTGGAAATGGGTCCCGCATGCTATAACCCTCATGAGGATAAGGGGTTCAAATATTGAATGTGATAATAAATGATAATCAACATGATCCACTGTGAGGGCAGTACACCGGTTGACTGGTTAGCACGTCGCCCTCAGAGTGCATAGACGAAAAGGTTTCTTCATCCGCCATCTGTACTTCTTTCAAGGTGTCGGATGTTTTACTCCTCATCTGAAAAGCTTCGTCAATGAAATAAAGTTGTGCTGGTAGCTCTAGCCATACCCTCAGAGTGCATAGGTGTAAGGTTTGATTCCGATTCTGGTCTTCCTGTATGGAGTTTGTATATTTTCCCCATTTTTCGGGTATTAGCTTGAGAAATGAGAGGGAGACATGATAACTATGAGTCCGGCATTGTGACAGTGGCTGAAATATTGTTTTAGGTTTAACCTCTCTTGATTGTCACATTTGTTGCCCTGCTTCAGATGATTCACGCCAAGCACTTAAATGCCGCATTTTCTTGATTTATTTACTTTTGTAACTTCCAAGCCCTTCTGAGCCCGCTGAATTAGTGGAGCATATTATTCAGAAACATTAGAATTACCACAAATTGTTTTAGTTTTTGTTCGAAGGATTTTTTTTTAAGAACACTCACAGTCGGTCACAGCACGGGCAAGAATCTCCAATATTCCGCAGTAGTAGAGCAGCATCTGCCCGGGTTCTGACAGCTTCTCCAAAAGCTGAGGGATTAGTTTGGCCTTTTCAACTCCCTTATCAAAATCTTGCCTCGCGTTGACTTCTTCACTCTCCTTCTTCTCTTCCAGCTCCATCTTCGTCAAATATTCTGCATTAGAGGAATCCAAAAGTCATATCCTGCCAAAGCCGTTTATTTGTGTTATGTGAGTAGGGCATTGAGAAAATCAATAAGGGGTGACTTAGTACACCTTGGAACGTATTTGGAAAAACATTGAACATCTTTTCGAATTCGTACGGAGCGCTAAGAAGTCCTCCCGTATCAATTCGAGCCGTCAGGACTCCAATGTAGCGTCCCAGAAAATGCACAAGATGGCGCCTGAGCTCTGTTGGAAATGGGCTGATTTGTCTGCTGGGAATTTGTGTCAACTAGTATCAAAGAGTAGTCTTGGTGCAACAGAACGATTCACCATTGCGTTATTTATGTGTCTAATTTCGCAATCAACACGGATCACCACAAAGTTTTCAGACCAAACAAAGTACCCAAAAGGCATTGTGTGTCGCTTTCTCAGTCAGGGGCGTTCCAGACGTGACGTCACATCAGGCATCGTCATCAACTCGAAAACAATACTTCCTGAATATTCAGTGTGAGTCTTAAAATGTAAAATATAGCTATATGCTGTGGAATCTTTGTAAAATACGCTCGGTAGAAGTCATTTGAAGTGATTTTACAAATTATGGACACAACTTGTCCGAAGGCGTTGGTTGTCCTTTAAAAAAAGTATAACAAAGTAAAAGAAAATGGGCCCCATTAACATGTTGAATGTAATGGTAAAAAAAAATGCATAAAATGTAGGCAGTGTTTTATGTTGGCGAAGTTTTCCACTGGAATCATTTCGTCAACCTTTTTTGTTAAGTGTCAATATTCAAACCAAGCAAGTGCCCCCAGAAGAGTGAGAAAGGAAAACAGATTCTGGCTATATAGGAAGGAAGAACTTTGCTTATTGTTGACAATCAAGTTATATATCTTGGTTTCATTTCAGAGAGTACAACAACCATTCTGCTTACATCACTATTGATGCAGTGTTTTGTTGCAATATCAATCAAAACATTCCAATGAGTTTTTGACGTTTTTTTTTTTTTTTGTTTTCTAAAAACATTGAAATATGACCGAGGCAATTACGCAATGTGACAGACGATGTGATGTGTAACTGAAGCAAGACGGATCTGAAAATTCAAGCATTTTAGGCAACGTCGAAGTAATTATAAGAAAGTAGAGGGAGACGAGATCAAACCAAATTTGCATAAATATTACTGTTATTGAATGAAAAAAATATCTGATTTCAGTAAAAAAACATTTAGGTACATGTGTGTCAAAATGTGCAAGTCTGCTAGTTCAGAAGGATTTTGCCTCTACGGATGTGGTCAACACAGGGTCACAACCAATTTGTCACACTTGAAATCCGACAGCTTTTGTTGATGCTTCCACCCGTTGCCGATTGCAGCTGTTTAGACAGCGGTTACTGCAGTGGACAGCTTATGTTATTAGGTTACGGGGTGCGTGAAAGGCTTAAACCAGGGGTGCTCATTACGTCGATCGCGATCTACTGGTCGATCGCGGAGGCAGTACTGGTCGATCGCAGTTGACGGTAAAAAAAAAAAAAACATTTGTCAGCCTGTCAAACGTCCCGTCACCTGATTGACATACAGGGCAACCATTCAGATGACAACTAAATTTTTACCTTTAGGTCGCCGCGCATGCGTAAACAACAGCGCTAAGCGCAGCATTATGTACAAGCTAGTCAGCGAATTACCTCAGATTTTAAGACCTTGCTAAAACATATGGTGATCAAAATGAGTGAGAAAGCTGTACCAAGTAAGAAGGCAAAAACATTACTTTCATACAGAATGGGAGGTGGACTTTTTCTTCACGATGTCATTTTCAAAATGCGTATTGCCAAGTGCAGGCGGACTTATTGAATTACCATTGCATAATCCACCAACAAGCGTTATGCACTAAAATGCTCAACATGAGGAAATGTGCTACCTCCTTGACTGCATTATTCAGCTCCACTTATTTATGTGAGTCAGCCTTTTCCTACATGGAGATCATTAAGTCCAAATACCGTTCCACCATGACTGATGAACATTTGGAAATGTGCTTGAGGCTGGCTGTCAGCATCTACTGTCCGGACTCTGCATCCCTGGCTGATTCAATTCAGTGCAAGTCATCAAATAAACTCAGGTAATTACAAATAATGTTAATAGTTATTTATTATGTTATGTATATGTAGTTATTATGTGTGTTGTGCAATATTGGCTTATTCAGTTATGTAAGGTACATCAACATACATGGTACATACAAAGAATCCTTAATACATTTGAAAATAATTGTTTTGCATTTTTGTAGTGGGTAGATCATTTTGACTTGGTTGTTTTTATAAGTAGCTCGTATGCTGAAAAGGTGTGAGCACCCCTGGCTTAAACAATCGATCTTGATTGTGTTATTATCTACAAAAAGGGAAATTTTTCAATGTAATATTTTTGTAAAGTGTTCTGAAACATTTTACGTTATAGCTGCAGGTGTTAGCTATGCAGTATAAATAAGGATGTATTGTATTTTGTTATACATTTTTGTAAATTAAAAATGATATAATCGTGTAATTTGTGACAACAGATCAAACCTGTAAGAACACATCAAACCTTTTTCTTTTTCATCTAAAAACCACTGACAACATATTTGGGGCAGTGAATCGATTGCAACCGGGCGTCTGTGTTTGTGATGAAATGTGAAACATCTTCCAAGACAACCAGAACGGTCCAGATGCAATCGATTCACTGCCCAGAGAATGAAAGGACGTGGATGCAGGAGAATATTCACAGGCACACCGACAACATGGATTAGTCGTATTTGCCAAAAGGAAAACGGTTAAAAAACCACAGAAGGTCCAGTGTGTGTGTGTTGAAAAATGGTAAATGACTCATACTTTACCTTTAGCCACGTTCTCCATCTGTGGTTCAAGTTCAGCTATCTTTTCAAAGCATGTTCTGGACTGGAGATGAAAAAAAAAAATAGAGGCGTCTGTCTAATACAGTGTGCATCCACATTCTCTCAATAAATAATTCATCGTTTACCACAGGTTTCAAGATTGCCGTGAAGTCAAAAGTCAATATGTTTTGGTCAAGTTGAATGAGCTATTCAAGTATGTACTATCTTGCATTATTCATGTTCCACCTTTCCCATCTCGACATCTGTAGATATGTATACATAAATAAAAACAAAGGCATTACAAAAATGCCGACACTTCAATCCGACTGTTTGAACAGCTCCGGAGTGGTTACAGATATACGGATCGCTGTTTTTGCCTTAATGTTTGACAGCAAGGGAGGCCCTGTAGTCAAGTGACGAGCATGCCGATGTCACAGTGCCGAGGTCACGACCCGGTCTGGCCTCCAAGTGTGAAATTTGCATGGGTTTTCTCTTGGTACTCTGGTTTCCTCCCGCATTCAAAAACATGCATGGCAGGCTGATTGAACAGCCCAAATTGTCCCTAGGTGTGAGTGTGAGAGTGAAAGACAGTTAATGTTTTTCTTTGTGTGACCTGCGATTGGCTGGCGACCAGCTGGGATAGGTTCCAGCACAAACCGCGACTCTAATGAGGATAAAGCGGTCTGGAAAATGGATGGCTGAATGTGTTGACAGCAAAGATTCCAGAATATCTCGCATGAAAAGCAAAAGAAAAATAAATAATGGCAAACTAGGAAGCTCACTCATATAAAAGATGTTCCTTGAAATCCGGTTCACTCGTTAAGGGATCACCCAGCATTGAAATATCAGCGTTAAAACGTGTCTATAACCATTAGATGAAATAACGAGCGTACTGCGCCGGCACAAAAGCAATGTGTGGAGAAAAAAAAGAAACGGCGAGATTGGATCTAATGAGCGCTAGTCGTCCTTACCTCACTAAACTTCTTCAACCCAAGATACGCCTTGCCCATGTGGAGGTAAGCCTTGATGCAGTTCTGATTACACTGATAAACAAAAAGAGTGCAGCATTAGGAAGGACATAAACATCTTGCAATTTGATAACGCTGTGTGGTGTTTCCTATTATAGCGGCGTCTTGAGATATGACTATTTTGTTCCTTCATCATGCTAAACACTCATATCTCAGGTTGTATTCCCATTGCAATCAATAAAAATACAGTAAAGTCTCGTTATATCGATATCGGATATATCGATAGTCCCGGTTATATCGATACTATTTCTATGCACGCACGGAGAAAATTACATGCAAACAGGGTCGGATATATCGATAGTCCCGGTTATATCGATATTTTTTCGGACTCCCTTGAATATCGATATAACGAGACTTTACTGTATTCTTCATTTGTTTCAGTCTCCCGACCCCCTGCAAGAGTCTCTAGAAAAACGTTCATTTTTGTAATAAAAAACATTTTTTTTTCTAGGTTTCAAATCAGTCAACCATAGTGTCCTTTGGCCACCTGGGGGCAGTATAATGCAGCTATACAGGACATAGTGGTTTCAGCGAATTAGAAAATCTATTTAAAAATCAGTAATGCAATAAAAATACCATATTTATGGGACATAAAAATTGACCATGCGCCTTATAATCCAGTGCACCTTGTATATGGAAAAAGTTTTAATATGTCATTCATTGCCTTACATTTGTTCTTATCCTGTGACTGTGACTAACAAGGACTTATTATTATTATTATTATTATTATTATTATTATTATTATTATTATTATTCAGTGTATATATACAGTGTGTGTGTGTATATATGATGGCTGAAGAAATATATTATATATATTATATTATATATATGTATATATATGTATATATATATATATATCTATATATACATATATATGTATATATATGTATATATATATATATATATATATACGCTGACAAAGCCTCTTGGATGAGAAGTACAGATGACTGCTGAAGAAATATTTTCATCGATATTATTATTATTATTTTAATTCTGTGTCTTATATATGGAAAAAGTTCACAAATATGTAATTCATTGAAGGTGCGCCTTATAGACCGGAAAATATGGTACATAACTTGACTTTAGAAGTTTACTATTACAATGTGACGTTTCGAATATGTCATCAATTGATCCAATAATCACGATGTTTGACTTGAAGAGGATATAGATCCGCGTCCAGCGGCAGCTCGCACGTTTTTATTTTGTACGCCCGACTACGAGCTGTGGGATTTTTTATGCTGATGATGCCCGAACGTTGCCAAGCCGATGAGCAATAGTCATTTCTGCTTGCGGTTGAAAATAATGTCTTGCCTTGTGGAATGTGTCTGTCTGAAGCTCTTCCAACACAATATGACACAAGCTATCATTGTAACAGGTGAGCGGTGAATTGTTCCACCGCCCACACAGAAGTCCGTGATTATTTGCAAACACAGTAAATTCCCCCATAGAGAACCCGCTGGTGCGTTGTGCCCAGATCAATGATGACAGATTTACCTGGCAAGCGGATTTTGGGGAGCAAGAATTGTCATCACGCCACAGCGGGTCAGCATTTACCCAACTCACGTCGATGCTTTCGTGTTCTAATGGCAATGTTTGGTAAAATGTAACCGCAGAGTTGCTGCTTGTTGTTCCCACACGTGTTTTGTGAAAAATTTGCATATCAATTCCAAACCGCTAAGAGTTCATACTAACCAAGGCAGACTTTATCCCTTGAAAGTTTGAAATTATATCGTCGAATTTTCCCAGAAGAGTGGAAGCAATCAAAGGAGCAAATTGGGAGAAGGACATTTCCCATTTGTGTGTCTCAATATAAAGGTCTGACTGACTATCCTCATGAATACAGAGGTGGGAAAAGAACTGTATTTAAAGCAGTGATTTGTCACTTCCACTTTCAATTTCACGAACTGTGAAGTCTTGCAAAAACAACTCCAGCTGCCGGCAGTAAAACTGTCTTGATAGAGGCTTCATTACAAACAGTTAAATTTCACTTCTGCCAACAGAGCTCTGTGTTTCTATATGACTGCTCTCCTGCGAAAATGCATCCCATTAATCCATCCGACCACAGAGTGGCATGCTATGACAAACGGGGCTGCAAATGACTGAAACAAACCTCCAGCAGTATCTTACCTTCAGAGCCCATTCACAATCACTGATGGCCTCCTCATATCGCTCCAGATTGATGTAAGCCTAAAGAGGTGCAAACATTTAGACAAGGTGGTGACTTTTATTACATCGTATGAAGTTGAAATTACAATTTGCGAGTGAGACATTGCTATGACTATTATTATTTCATGATTATTGATTTTTTTTTTTCAAGAAAGTATTGATTGATTGACACTCCAAGTGGTCTTCACATTAACTTTGTGTTGCAGTGTTGTAGAATTTGACAGTAAATGTTGAGCCGCTTCTTAGGCCATCATATACTGTAGTTGCAATATATGCCCTCATAACTACCGTTTCATTAACTCATTCACTGCCATTCACAAATTTATTCTGGAATTGAAAATATGACATAGAGCCCCATTCTCAAATTAGTTCGGTTTTGTTTTTTTCTTGCATGGATGCCGATAAAGCGCTGGCCAGGCCTCTGGCCATATTTTTTTCCTTCCACAAGGGGGCAGCAGTTCCCCTTCTTTCCAACTTAGCTCTTTGTTGTAGCTTCAGCTGTTGTTAAAGTGCCATATAAACCTATATGTATTGCATTGTCTTTTGCACAGCCGCCCCTATTTCAAGCTCATATAACTCCAGACCCATATAATTTAGGAAATAACATTTTTTTCTGATGAAAGAAGAGATTTAATGTTTCTTACGCTGGATTGAATTTTTATTTATGAAGTCCTTAAAACAATATTCTGTGGGTCCTGGAATTCGAATAAAACCCTGGCACTGGAGTGGACACATTTTTGCACATCTGGCAGTGAATGAGTTAATAGAATAGACAGTATATCTACTGCATTATAAAGTATACATACATAATGTGAAGACAATATTGGATTTCATTAAATAGTGCAGAAATACCGCATCAGTATGTATTTATGCATTGTTTATTATTGTCGACAGAAATAACATGAAAACCTGTTCTACTTTAGAAATCTATTTAAAATGTAAAGGGCCAAGAACAAATCTTTGGTGTACATAATAATTGGGTTGTCACTTATATAATGCTTTTCTACCTCGGGTTCTCAAAGCGCTTTACTCTAGTACCACATTCACCCACTGATGACACAGCATCTGGAGCAACTGGGGGTGTTGTACCTCACATTTTAAGTAGAACTGAAAAGTGCACTGTATTTGTCTATTTGGGTTAAGCAATGCGAGAAAGTGATAATTGTGTATGCTTTTATTCTATTTTATTTCCATATGGTAGAATTTATGGGTAAATCATATTCAGAAAAGTAGTCACTTGTGCTCTATTGGTATACAACTGCTGCATGTCGCGTAGTTCAGCCAAGCCTTCACTGTAATATTTCACAGCAGTCTCATAATCTCTTTGGGCATAGGCTTGATTCCCTCTTTCCTTAAAAACTGCGGACAAAAAAAGCAGCAAACGTGAAAAAGGAAATACAAATGGCCCCAAACTCAGTACAGCAACCTGTCCACCCCCCAAACAGTGAAAAAGTGGCAGGCAACAACACACCAGTGGCCTTTTTCTGTTGGAGGAGCCTCTTCTTCCTCCTGTCATCTGCATCTTTCTCCATAAATCTCATGAAAGTCTCTGGCCATGAAAAGAAAAACAATTCTGTCTCTTTCAATGTGGGTCGTTGGAAGGGATTAATAATAACAATAATAAGAAAAATAAAGAATCTGTTTCCCTTCACTCCAAGGGACATTCAATGGAACATTTGTTTTCATCGGGACTTACCCGCACTCTCAGTTTGGGCGTCCTGCAAAACAACATTTGTAAGTATATTGTTCACTGTGGATATTTGAAGCATTTTTGTGTGTGTGTGTGCGTGCGTGTGCGTGCGTGTGCGTGTGTCTTTACCAGAGGAGGCCGAGATGGTGGATTTGTATTGATGGTGGTCTTGTTGACTTTTGTCCTGCAGGATCTATTTAAGGCTGCGATATGGCAATCTGCCTTCTTGATAGCTTTCTGCTGGACTTCAACATCCGATGAGCTTAGATCCTTTACATACTCGCCTCGGGAAAAGATCAATACCTTTGTTAGGACGCTACAGTCAGAAGTCTGAATGAAGTTATACTGCATTAACTTAGAGAGCAATACCAAATGAAAACTTACAGTGACAATAACAGTATGTACACTTACTGAAATATAAACTAACTGAGAAAAGTTTCATTTTGCAAGTACTTGCTCATTTCTCTGTCTAGTTTTATGTCTTGTTCTTTTTATAATTTGTCTGTGGTGTTATATATGTCCCTGTTTTGTGATTGTAAAGTGGCCTTGAGAGCTTTGAAAGGTGCTTGTAAATAACATGTATTATTATTATTTTAAATACAAAACAATACATATTGTTTTATATGGCGCTTTAACAACAAGTTGCAGCTGTCACAAAGCGCTTAACATAGATTGACACTCCAAGTTCCTATACAGGAAACACAGTTTTTAAGTGCAGAAATTCCTAATTAAATTACCGCAAATTATGGATAATACTTACATATTTCGTCAACATTCTTCAAGAAAGCATCCAAGTCTTGAGTTGAGTCCATGTTGTTGTTGTTTTTATAGCTACACAGACGAATACGGAACTTTTTCACATGAGTGACCCTTTTTTCACCAAACAGTGTCGATTTGTATCTGTCTTGTGCTAAAAAAGACACATTAAATGTGCAGAACGTATTAAAATGTCGCCACTAGTTAGTCGTGGAGAGTCGCGTTGTCTTAGTGTCAACACCATGGGTTACCATGACAACGACATGCCTTACACTATAATGGAAAATCTAACTTCAAACCTAAATGCAAACATAGATGAATGCTGTTCACCAGAAAATTAATTTAGTCGTTTTATAGTAAGATAAAAATATATATACTTTTATATACACATACATATATATATGCACACGGTCGAAAACTACTACATGTATATTGTTTGCATTTCATCAACACCTCTGCCCCTCAGGGACCTCGAAGTTATTGAATCCTATACCACAAAGTTAATAAGCACAACTATCCAACGTCCTTAATTTCAAGAACCTGCAATAAATGAATAAAAGTAATAAATTAAAATTCTTGTTCTCATTCTTAGTACGACACTGCCCTCAAGTGTTCATTTTAAATATTATTTGCAGTTCCAGTGGTTCTTAAACATTTTACATTAAGTACCATCCTCCCTAAAAAAATCACATTCTTTGGCATGAATTACGTCATTTAACCTAAGGGTTGTGAGAACACCTTCCTGCTCTTCTATCGAGCACATTCTTGAGTGACGGGCTTTTAAAGGCTTTAAATAGCAAGGGTGAGGTTCTTCCACAAGCAGCACTTGAGAGGCCAAGAGCTACACTCGAAGCATGTTAACCGTCTTATTATGTTGGAAAAAAAACACAATTATGTTGTTTTTTACCCGTAAATAAAAATCCACACAAAACAGTCAATAATAAGAATACATTTTATTTCTAAGCACCTTCAAAACTCTCAAGGACACTTTACTGTTGTGTGTTTCTGAAATGTTATAAACATACTTGAAAAGTGAGGCAACATATTTTCTATCCCATTGGAATATTTTACAACTGTTTTGAAGAAAAGAAAAAGAAAGGTTATCCAGTACTTCAGTCAACACAAAAACGGAAATGGGGAAAATTGACCCGTAACATAATATGAGGGTTCAGAAACCTTCAAGTAACGTGGTTGCTATACGGTTGTGTGCGAAAGAAGCTTCATCACTCCAAAACATTGTTTAAGTGATGACCCATTTTTCTGTGGTTACTGTGCAACCATTGTGGACATCACAGATTAACGTCTCATAGGACAAGAGCTTGTGTCATTGATGAAATGCCTTGTTTGCTCTTAACCTGCCTTTTCGCAATCAATCTACGCGAGGCTGAGTCTTTTCTCCGAGGTTATGCCCAAACATCCATCCATCCATTTTCTAATTCACTTATCCTCACAAGGGTCGCGGGACGTGCTGGAGGCGATCCCATTTGTCTTTGGGCAATAGACGGCTGTACAATCTGGTTGCCAGCCAACCACAGGGCACACATAGAAGAAGCATCTACATTCGCACTCCAATAATTTAGTGTTCCATTAACCTGCCACACGTTTTTTTGGGAATACGGGAGAAAACCACAGTAGCTGAAGAAAACCCATGCATTAGACAGGAATCAAACCCATGACCTCTGCACTCTGAGGCCACCACGCTAAATAGTTCCCCGCCGAGCCACATCTCCAAAAATGCCCCTCTAATATATTTTTGCAACACAAATTCACGTTGGGCTTTGATAACCGTATTTTCCGGTGTATAAGGTTCACCCAAAAGCCTCTATTTTCTTCCAAAGATGACCCTGTGCCTTATACACATTGGATTTTTGGCATTTGTTAGAGGGAAGCGCAGTAGTAGTTAGTTAGTTGGTTGATTAGCTGGTTGGTTAGTTAGTTGGTTGGTCGGTCAGTTAGTTAGAGGAGTAATTCTGGTAACAGAAGACCCGCGTCCCAAATGCTCTGCCTGCCACAGTTGTAATAATTCTTGATGGATTTTCAACATTTCCGATGTCATGTCAAACTACCGTATTTTCTAGTGTATAAGGCGCACGCAAAAGCCTTGATTTTCTTCCAAAGATTACCCTAAGCCTTATGTATATGAAGTAATATTGAGCCAAAACAGGTCTCGCAACTACTATCAGCAGCCACCGACTCACCCCCCATTGAAGAAGCCGTGCGTAACCCGAGCCGCTACTGTAACCCCTTATAATGTAGTGTGCCTTATATTTGGAAAAACTTTATCTACGTATTTATATATTAATTTGGAAAAGTTTTTTCATTCATTGATGGTGTGGCTCATAGTGCCTTATATATGGAAAGGTTTGAAAATACACCATTCATTGGGGGTGCACCTTATACACCGGAAAATATGGTACTTTTAGTAAAATTCAGTTAGAAATTCCTGGGAGTACGGTAGTTGTTTTTCTACTTTGGATTGGATTGATTGGATTAGCCTTTATTAGTCTCACAGTGGAGACATTTACATTTCACAGCAGCAAAGTTATGAATGCAAGAGGAAAGGAAAGAAAGAAGTAGAAAAACAACATACAGGAGCTGCTGGAAAGGCAGCCACTCTCGCGACGCCATCTTGAAGTCAAAAGAACAAAAAAAAACAAAGTAACAAATAATGTAACACAACACAAACGACATAGTCATTAATTCTGAAGCACCTTCTGCACCCTCTTTGTTACATGAAGAAGTCCGAGAGGAAGAAAAGGATCAATCAGAATCATCTTAATTGCCAAGTATGTAGAACACACAAGGAAATTGTCTCCTGTAGAACACGCTGCACCATCAAGAAAAGGAGGCACTATACTGTACAGTTCTATTTGGGTTATTGTTTCGAGAGTTAATTGCTTGGGGGAATAAGCTGTTTAAATGTCTGCTGAATTTGGTGCGCATGGATCAAAGTGTCCTTTTCACCAGTGGATCAGGAACGTCATGATGGAATGTGCACGTCTACTACCAGCTAAATGTTGAAAGCAAACACGAAGCAGCACTGATGAAAAGAGATTGTCTCACGTAAATCCGTTTCAATTCCAAGCGGTGACAACTTTGTACTTTTTTAGATTTTTTTGTGCAAATATTTGTCCTTTTTCTGGCACGAAAAAACGTGTTACTGTTTTCATTTTGGTTTGTGTTCAGTTCCAATTCACCATTGTTCAAAACACCAATCCAGAAAAATTGTGTGTCTGTACGTGTATAAATGAAGGCCCCATGGCATCCGTGTGCCACCCTTGAAAGTCAAATACGTTGCTCCACCCATTCCGTACAAAAAGTAGTGGCCCGTCACCCTCTCAGCCACTTGAACCCTGAATACGAGGCACTATGGAGCGAGGACAGACCCGTTCCGCAGCCCCCTCCTATTTGGCGTGGTCCATCTTTAACACTATATGTTGCTGTTTGCCACTTGGCATTGTCGCCATTCTTTATTCTTCCAAGGTAGGCCTTGTTTTATTCTTCTCTCTTTCTACATCACCACCCACATTCTGCCCCCCTTCCTCAAAAAAAGACAAATTGTTCAAGTTGTGCGTTAATTACAACTATCTACTAAATGCAAAAACTTTGATCCCAGGCATGACGGCATTCTCTGAGTGGAGCTTTTGTTCTATTTAAGGTACAAAATGCCAACGCTACCGGGAACTCAGTCGCAGCTGCTGATGCGTCGAGGACAGCCAAGATCATCAATATTGTGGCGCTGGTGTGCGGATTAATTTTACTCTCAATCTTCATCACTCTCCAAATCATCAAAATGAATTATGAGCAGTAGTAGAGGAAGGCGCATGATGGTTGTCCGTGCTCAGTCTTTTTGATTTGTGGGAGAGTGTGCGTATCCTTAAAAGCAAAGATGAAAATTGCATTGGATATTTCCTTCATGATGGATTTTATACAATAAAAAACAATGTTACATCAAATATATATGATGTCACAATATTTCATTCGATTGGGCGCTAAATACGAGGGAGTATGGTGAGAGGACAGACTCATTTTGTGGCACATTCCGAGCCATACAATCCTCAACATGATTAAGAATACAAAGAACTGGATTTCTTATTTTGTTTTTGTTCTCTTTAATGCTGATTTACACTCATTTTCAGAATCACGAATCACCTTTTTAAAACATGTTTTACATTAGAGCATAGTAACCAAAGTGATATTGATCACAACATTAAAAAAAATAATTCCTTGCATAAAATGTGCCTATTCACATATGGGAAAATTTTAGTCACGGTAAACCACAAATGTTGACTCCAGTTGATTTTTTTTTCCCTTATTTTCTAAAAACATTTAAGAATGATTTCTGCCATTTTAATTGTAAGTGTGGTAATCTTATATTATACTCAAAAAAAGTACCTACCTATTCTTTGCATGGGTAAAAACATTTCAAAAAATTGCAAAAGACCTTATGAAGTGAACGTGTTTTTTTAATGCATTTTAGCAGTGACGGTCTGTAAAGGACTGCAAAGCCTTCTCTGCTGGCCTAAAAATATCTGAATCGCAGACTGATGTTAATTAGATTTTGTCCATGAATTCTTACAAAATAACTCCAAATTGTCTTTAAGCTTCATTTCATTACTTTTCCCCTGGAGTGCTGCTTCCAGATTCATGGTTTCATATTTAAGCATTTAACCAATCATATTTCAGCCATCATTTGTGAACAAGATCTGAAATCTTCCTGTATGCCTTCTCAATCAGTTCTGCTGGCCCTAGAGCATAAAAAATATGTCGATGAAACTGCTTAAACCAATCAAAGTTTGAGTTGGCAACCGAAAAGGGGGGCCAACGCCTTCTTAAAGGCGCTGGTCGTCATCAGAGTTTTCGCAAATTATGATTGGCTAGTCACGAGCCAATCATAGTTTGCGAAAACTGCTCTGATCACAAGCCGCTAGTAACAAGAGCATACTGGCCAGAGCTAGCACACTGTATCGTAGCGAGTTGCATAAGCAAATATATTGTGTTGATTTAATAGCAATTTTTGTCAACCCACACTGGCTGAAAGATGAGAAGAAATGGAGTTGGTTGGAGATTTACGCTTAAAGGCCTTTTCAAGAAAAAAATGGACATGATGAAGAAAGGTCAGTCAGTTATTTCCTGGCTAATGGTACTCTCTAATGGACTTGTAGTAAATCACACCACACTTTTTTCAGCTTGGATTGATTCCGAGGTAGCGCTACTGAAGGCCTAGTGACAAAATCCATGGCCCGCCACTGCATTTTAGGATTCATTTTTGAAGAAAGTCATTGGCCTGTGAGGGTCGATACGCTAACCACTGGGCGACACCAAAAACTATATTGCACTGAATTGTGAAGTGTGCCATTAACCGCCATCGTTTCTCTTTTACTACTTTTAGTAGTGATGCATCTGAGTGTCCAACACATGTCCCCAGCCCCCAATGGTGCCTCCTCTATCCTGAGTGCCACAATTTATAGAGCAGCTTGTGTCTTTATTTGAATTCCTCAGGGACTCAAAACATTTGTTCCTTCATGTTCTGCCTGAAATAAATCACATGACAACCTTACGATGCAATTTATGTTTCATGTTTACAAACATGTTTCCATTTAATTAATGGTGCTTTGGGTTTTTCTCTCTTGCTGATGTTCTTTGTCTTAAAACCGCTTCGAGTTGAGAGACCAGAGTTGGTTCTCCGTGTTTACTCCCAAGGTCCATCATGTCCTGTTACCCAAAGAAATCTGTGTTACTTTTTGCTTGGATCCCCTCATGTAGACAGTGTCCATCACAGATATTGACGCACTGCGCGAGTCAATGGCGGCATTGACTTCACTGTTTCTGTACTCACGCCACTTGGCTTTGGTTGAGTAGCAGAGGGTTCCTCGCAGCTGTGTGGAATGAAAGACTTTGAGCATCCCTGAGGGGATTTCTCATCCCGAAATGAACAATGGGCTTCCTGTGTGGTGGAGACATCCAAGTCCAGTTTGGTTTGAAATAGCTCCCCAAGAGATGCCTGCAGAACCTACAATGGCACACGACAACAATTAATCCCTTATATCACGGCACTCACAGTGAGAAAGAGTCGCATGGTAGGGCTGAATGAAAGTGGCTCCCTTGTTGCCTCCATGCTCATATTCTGGAAATGATGGCTGGCTGTCAGAAAATAAAAATGGAGACTTTTGGTTTAGATAAGAAGTAGACTGCATTACGACAACAGTACTATTGGTTAATTTGGCTGTGTCTTTTTGGTTTCATGATGTTGTAATTTGAACAGCATGAAGAAACGGGAAATGCACCGGTGCAGACATGGCTCAAATGCTTGTTGTGAATTATTATCAGTCGCGTGCCAGCAAGGCCTTCTCTGCTGGCCTAAAAATATCTGAATCACAGACTGATAAATTTTGTCCCTAAATTCTTCTTAAATAATTCCAAATTGTCTTTCTTTGCTTTCCCCTGTTGTGCTGCTTCCAGATGTGTGTTTTCGTATTCAAGAATTTAACCAATCACATTTCAGCCATTATTTGTTACCAGGGTCAGAAATCTACCTGGACGCCGTCACAATCAGTTCTGAAGGCCCGGTCGCATTACATGCGGTGTCAATGACTCTGTTGCTTGAACTAATGTCTGTTGCTTTAACCAATCAGATTTTGAGTTGGTGATGCGCAGGGCCTGCTCAGAGGCCTGGGTAATGTCAGCGTTTTTGCAAACTATGATTCTCTAGTCACCAGTCAATCATAGTATCACCAGCCGCTAATGACAATAGCATACTGGCCACAGCTAGCTCATTGTATCTGTCGTATCTGCATAAGCAAAGACATTGATGTGTTGATTTAATTGTGGTTTTGTCAAACCACAACAGCTGAAGGAGGAGAAGAAAATGGATTTGGTTGCAGATTTACTGTCAAAGCAATTTTCAAGACGGACTTTTCAAGAAAAAAATGGAGATCATTAAGAAATGTCGAAAGTGCGTCCCAATCCTGTTTTTCTTTGCAGTGTGAAAGAGCGACTTCTGACCCCATATCATGAATACACATATTTATGGTAAAAACTCAAACAGTTTAATGACAGTATTTCTTTCTTCACAAGTTATTTCCTGGCTAACAGGACCCTCTAGTAAATCACACCACACTTTTTATTTACAGTCGCAGCTTGGATTGATTCAGACGTAGCACCACTGAAGGCCCAGGTGTGATATGCATGGCCCGCCACTGATTAATATTACAATTGAAAAATTGAACAGTTTGACATGTGCATTCAACAGTGTGTAAAGGATGAATTAAGATCACATGGAAAGGTTGCCGTTTATATGTTTATAGTTCAAAACTAATTTAAGCTTTTTGGAGAAGATTATTGACCTTGATGAGTTTGAAAGGTATAATGAAAAAGGGGCATTGGTTTAGTTTTAAGGCACATAGGAGGTCCAAATAAAAGTCTAAAGATGCATGTCCACCAAAGACCCTCCATAAATGAATGCAACGGGAACTCAGGATGAATTTCCAGGGTGCTTGTTTGTTAGTACCTTACAGAAAAGTCTTCCAAAGGCTGGAGCAGAATCGTCGCTCATGTCCTTGGTTGCAACATGAGCCAGACAGTGCAGCAGCAGCAATGAAAAGCCCCCAACTGAATCGAGTCTCTGGCGGCGGACAAAAAGTGTCTCGGCTGCTTCCTATCAACATGAACACACATTGTCATAAAGATTACTGCGAAAACCTTTATCCTATCAATACCCCAGTAATGGGTAAATTATACTTCAAGGAGTATATTGACAGGTTACGCAAACTCTGTTGACACGGTATTGGATTGGTTTGGATTGGATGCACATTTATTCGTCTCACAGTGGAGACATTTACATTTCACAACAGCAAAGTTATGACCGGAAGAGGAAAGGAAAAAAAGAAACAAAATACAGGATACATTGATAATGCGTTGATCAGTCAATCGTGACCTCTGCTGTACATATTAAAATTGTTGCAGGTAAACAGAATGTAAAAAAATGCATGGTGTTAATCCAAACAAAAAGACAAAAAATTGCAAAAGAATTGTATTTACCGTATTTTCTGGTGCATAAGGTGCAGCCTTTTCTACATAAGATGACCATGCGCCTTATTCGCGGGTGCGCCTTACATGTGATGTAATATTGAGCCACAACAGGTCTTGCAACTACTATCAGCAACCACCGACTCCATTTCCCCCCCGTAGGAGAAGTAGTGTGTAACCCTAGCCTCCCCTGTAGCGCCTTTTAATGTAGTGCGCCTTATATTTGGAAAACTTTTATATCTTTATATATTATATTTGGAAAATGTTTTTCCTTCATTGAAGTTTTGCCTTATATTCCAGTCCGCCTTATATATGGAATACGTTTGAAAATACACCATTCATTTGGGGTGCCCCTTATACTCCGATGCACCGTATACACCGGAAAATATGGTCATAGCTAAAAATGTCATGTTTGGATAATTTCACTAGCATCACTTGTTACCTGAGTTAAGCTTTTTATGTTTTAATACATATTTACTTTAAATAGATGTGTATTTAATTGGGTATTACATATTTATTCTGACAAATATCAGAAATCCGCCTCCATGGGATCTGTCCAATAAGGAGCTCTCATTTTGCAGGAGGAAAAGGCCCATTTATGGTTATATTAGTGCAGTTTCCCGCTGGCTTAACATTGTAATACAATTGCTAACTTTCAAATGACTGAGTCCAACTATTCACCTTGTCGTTTGGAAGACGACACTTCTTATAAAATCATGCCATTTTCTGTTGCCATGCAATGCATTCAAAAACTCTCTTCAAGTCAGATGAAGCCAAGAAAAGTCCCCTGAGAATGAGACTTTATACTCCAGTGCTGGCTGTGAAATTCCAGTCTGTTTACTGACCAATGGCTCCATTGCGCCTTACTGTGTATTTGGACCCAAAAAAGGGGGTCGATTGTGTGTTAAGGTCACCCGAGACAAAAATTTCATCTATAAAATTCCGCACTGTTGTAACTCAGCGGCAAAGTCTCTTTTTTTTCTTCTTTTTTTCCCCCAAACCAACAAAGAAGGTATTGAACATTTAAGACCACTCCAGTGCCAGATTTTTTGTTATTGTCACTTGAATTCCAGGACCCACAGACTATTGAGTTTTAGGACTATATCAACATTAAATGCAGCGTTAGAAATCTTCGACTCTCTTCTTTCACCAGAAAAAAAGAGATAATTCCTAAATTGTATGCGGGTGGAGTTATATTAGCTTGACATGAGGGTGGCTGTCCAAAATACAATGCATATTGGTTTATATAGCGCTTTAACAACAGCTGAAGCTGGAACTAAGCTCTAACATGGAAAAAGAGGAAATGCTGCCCCGTTGTGGAAATGCTAAAAAATTGCCAGAGGCCATGTACAGCGCTTTATCGGCAACCAACCATGAGAAAACAAAACCCAAATTAATTCAGGAATTAAGATTGAATGGCTGTGTCTTTTGTGTTGTGTCACATTATTTCTTTATTTATTTTGACTTCAAGATGGTGCCGCAAGAGAGGCTGCCTTTCCAGCAGCTCAAGTATTTTGTTTTTCTATTTCTTCCTTTCTTCCTTTCCTTCTTAACTTTGTTGCTGTGAAATGTACATTTCTTCACTACAAGACTATTAAAGGCTAATCCAATCCAAATTGCCAGACAAAAATCTGGTCGTGGCAGGTCACAAGGAAACGTCAATCATATTTAAGGGAGGATGCAGTTTATTTTTTTTTTGGGTGAAAACCAATCATTTCCCTCAACCCTTTGTGTTTCGCCAGGTGTTTCTTGTTGTCTCGTCACCTTGCTTGTATTTAGTTTCCTGCGTTCTGTCAGTCTTTCTTGGATCAATGGGTGCTGCTGTTGTGTGTTTTGTTTCGGTCTAAGGTTTCGGTAAGTCTTTTGCTATGGTTTAATTTGGTTTTCATCACTACATTTGCGTATTTGACTTAGTTTGTCCTGTGTACTCTTCCTAGTATTTGAAAAAAAAGCTAGTATTTAAGAAAAAGGTCCACCCTGCTACTCCTGCCTTTTGGGATCCTCTACCACCACGTAAAACATAACAGGTTTCACTGATAGATTTATTAGAAAAATCACTGTCCCTTGTGACTGTCCACTGCGTTTTAGTTAGCCCAGTTAAAAAAAAATCTGAAAAAAAAAAAATGGTAACATATTTCAAAATCATTAACATCAGAATCAGAATCATCTTTATTGTATGTGGAACATACAACAAATTTGTTACCGGTAGATGTGCCAAAAGTTGTTTTCATTTTATGCTAGTTAGCAGTGGTTCATTCGCAAGTTATTATCGCATTTTTGTCATGTGACAGCCTTATGCAAATCCTTAACATTCTCAATCCTCCTAACAAAGTCACATTTTGTGCCCCCATAGCAAAACATAAAGAATAATTTATATTCTTGCAAACTTCCTGTAAATGATAGTTGTCCATGTTAAGTGCTTTGTTCCAGCTTCAGCTGTTGTTAAAGCGCAATCTAAATAATTATGTATTGTATTGTATACGTTTCATGTATTTTGATTTAAATAAAACCAACATTACCTGATAAAAGAAAGAATTCTTGAAGCAGTTATTGTGATAATTGTTGTTTGGGAGACTCACAGCAATTTGGAGTGAAACAATTGGAGTCTGGAGGAAAAAAAAACAACGCATCCGTGTTGGTTAGTCGAGCATGTTGACACCACGTAAATAAATGCAGGCTTATTGCAGAGTGTAATAATGATATGAAGTGAAATGTTACAAACAAGGTGCAGCGCATGCAAGGTCCGCATGAGAAAAAGTCCGTGCTGGTAGAGAAGCAATTCTCTGGGGTTCAGGCTGGATGATTTCAATGGGATCAACTCTCCTTCGCATTCCCACTGACCTTCCTGGACATCCAGGAATCTGTTGACGTTTTGCCCTGAGCCAAACGAGAGACCATTTATACATGTATAAAAATGTTTGGAAAGATTGATTTATGAAACTGAGGATGCCAATTGACTGACTTTGCCAACTACCCACAACTCCTGTTTATACGCGACAGACTTAATAAATTTAAGTGTAAAAGGATTCTCAATAGCCATTGCTTGTCAAGCCACAGTGTGTTTTAAATCGTGGATTTGTCTGATTTCACCCACCTTTCAGCTCTTGCTCCACTCCTTTTAAGAGCTGAAATAGAGGTGACAGTTCCAGCAGCTTTGTCCACTCTTCCTCTGGGAACAATGGCAAAAGCATTTTAATGATGACCGAGTGTGGCATTCTGTTATATATTTAGTTTTGCATGAAAGTTTGCTACCTGGAATTGTTGGAACGACGATGTGACTGGATGGAGGGATTGCTGTCAAGAAATGTTGATGGGATTTTAACATTTTTTTTTCTTCATTTGTCTGCTGTGATTGTGTTAGAAACACAAGCAAATTGTTGACCAAAGTGTCAGATGGTCTTTGATCAAATTGGGTAACAGCTGGGACATTCTATTCTATTTTCAGCATGGCATATCGTCCAAATAGCCCCCGCCCCCACGCTCCACCCCACCACCACTAAGAATCACGCACTGTTTTGAACCACTCAGGGTTTTGGTCTGGGACACCAGGCAACGGCTACAGAAATAAACTGGATTATTTCCAGTATGTGCTTATTAAAATCACCATTCAACCCATGTTTAAAATGAGTGTAACACAAGACGCAAGGTAGCTCGAGTGACTAATGAACAGAATATCATTGTCAGAATGAGGAAGGATATGAACGGTGCCTTTAATGCACATTGGCCAAAACAAAACAGAACAATTAGCAGTTCTATCCTTAGTAAAAGGGGCAACACTGAGAGGGGAAAAATCACATACCAGACTAAAATTAGGAAGTCAAAATTTCTAGCTTTGGGCTTATATGTGCGGAGGCCGAAATGCATATTTGACACCTAAAACTAAAATTATGATTTGTGTGTTGCTGTTGTTTTGTTGGTGTTTTTTTAACTCATTCACTGCCAGACGTGCAAAATGTGTCCAATCCCGTGCCATGGTTTTTGTCATTGTCACTCAAATTCCAGGACCCACAGAATATTGAGTTTTAGGACTATATAAACATTCAACATAGCGTTAGAAACCTTACACTTTCTTCTTTCATGCGAAAAAAAGAGTTCATTCCTAAATTATATGGGTCTGGAATTATGTCAGCTTGAAATGAGAGCAGCTGTACAAAATACAATGCAATGCATTTTGGTTTATATTGCGCTTTAACAACAGCTGAAACTGGAACAAAATGTTAACATGGAAAAAGGAAAATGCTGCCCCCTTGTCAAAAAGAAAAAACATTGCCAGAGGCCATGTTCAGAGCTTTATCGGCACTCAAGCATGAAAAAAACAAAACCTGAACAAAAATGGGTCATATTTTCAATTCTTGAATAAATTTGTGAATGAAAGTTAATGAATTTCGGATACTCCAAAGTCATGTTCACAATTATTCAATGCATTTTATAATTATATTACCTTTATCTGGCTGAAGGCCAGTGCCAAAAGCATACTGCTGACTGAAGTTTGTGCTGATATCGACGGGCTGTTTATGACTCACAAATAGCTGGTTCATTCTATCCAGCAGAGGTAAAATCTTCCTTTCGAGCAAAATCGTGACGTTCCCAGTCGGTCTGGGCTGACACAACTGAATCAGGCCATATTCCTTATAACAGAAGTTTCTGCTCAAGACTCCCTAAACAAACGTAAAAGTCGCACAAATTGAAATTAAATAATAATCCTTAAGAGAAGAAATTTTACTATTTTAAGACATATTTTTAAGTCTTACTTTTGTGTTAGTTAAGACAATCATGATCAATGCATATGTGACACTGTGATAATATGCTTCCAACATGTACCAAACACAATTTCATTCACATGAAAAGATATTGCGTAAATTCAATATATGTGGACTTGTGCCAACCTGAGCTGTGTCACCGCGTAGCTTGGAGAGGTGACGAACAGACTGCAGCTTCATGAGAACAACATTCAAATCTGACAGCCTGGAAGACCATTGCTCCAATAATTCCCCCAGTCTCTGCTCTCGGTCCTGGCGTGACGAATCAAACACAGACACTTACTTTATATAAACTAAATAGTTTTCGTTCCATCAATAAATATTCTGACCATAAATTGGACATTTGCTGTCCACTCTAATCCTCTTTGTGAGCTCCATTTGTCCTGATCTTGTTGCAGCTGCTCCATGCGCAAAGCCATCATGTCGAGGCTTGACACCAACTCAGTGTACCAAACGCAATGCTGATCCCATTCCTCTTCATCCACTTTGCACACAGAAACAATAAAGGGATGCAAATATTAAGTTCCACATGAATTTCTCAATTCCATACTCTACATTTCTTATAAAATGTGCTTTTCACTTGTGGCTTGACAGATTTTGTGGGACATACTGTATATGTCCCATAGTTTCTGGACAATAAATCACACCGGATTATAAAGCGCACCTTCAATGAAATACACATTTTTAAACTTTTCCATATACAGTATAAGGTGCACCTTCAACGAATTACATATTTTAAAAAGTTTTACATATATAAGGCTCATTGGATTATAAGGCGCATGGTCAGTTATAGGGTATAGTGTGGAAAATACGGTAACTTATAAAATTAGTTGACTCACCATTGACTGAAAATGACTGTCATAGCACCTTACCCAGATTGAGGATGTTCAACACGTGCGGGGGAAGAATCAGAGCCAAGGCAGCACGTTGGGCCGCTCTCCTCTGGGCCTCGGCTTGGGCTGATTGGTGCATTTCCTCTGTAGCTTCCCTTAGCAGCCTGCCTGACCACTGGACCTGGAGGAAAATGAAGACAAAATTTCCATTTAAAAAAGTTTTAAATGAGTCAATGCTATCATCATTTAAAAAAGTATTTTGAAAAATAAATAAATTCAATATAATAATAATAATTCCCCTAATGTGTGACCAACATCTAACTAGCCATCCATCCATATTGACGATCCAAAGAATGATCAACTGCTTCAGAACTGTGTAATAGAACAAATTGACAACATATTACTGTGAAATGGGGGTGTCATTATAATATATAATAATTATAATATATAATCTTCATGCAAATAATAAGTACACATTAATCCAGTTTTACATCCGTCCATCCTACTTTTAACCGTGCCCCCTCATACCTCATGAGAGCAACCAGCTTCCATCACTCTGAGAAAACTCTGAAACACACTGGAGTTCGCATCAGAGAGGATGTCTTCCTCCCGTCGCCTCTGCTGCTGCCAGAAAGTGTTCCGAGCACACACTTCTCTCGCTAGAGCCTCTACCTGGCTTCAACATCAAAAACGATGAACAGAAAGACCTGATTTGATCCATATGAAGCGCTATTTCTTGGTCCACTCCACCTGCCCACCTGAATATTGTCAGTTTGATCGGCTACCGCCAGCCAGTATGATGCTGTGATGGGCACGACAGTGTCAGTGAGTACATCCAGCCGGGCGCCAACCACTGGAGCCAATGTGGCAGTTACAGGGTCAATCGCCTGTGAGCCATACCGGATCGCCACCAGACCTGCAGAGCGGATGCATGAATATACAGTATGTTGTACAGTATATGAATGCTTCATTCAATTTTATAGGCGGATTGGTTCTCAAATATATATTGAATATAAATGTGATTTTCTTAACTTTATTCTACAAAAAAAATACATGAATTGTATATACAGTAAAGTCTCGTTATATCGATATTCAAGGGAGTCCAAAAAAATATCGATATAACCGGGACTATCGATATATCCGACCCTGTTTGCATGTAATTTTCCCCGTGCGTGCATAGAAATAGTATCGATATAACCGGGACTATCGATATATCCGATATCGATATAACGAGACTTTACTGTATGTAATTGTTTGGAAAAAAAGATTCTGCGGAAATGTTATGAACTTGAAAGTTAAATACAACTGAACTATGCATTGGGTGGCTGCTCATCATTATATAATAATGAATTACTGTCCAAGTCGCGGTTTGGAATTGAAGCAGATTCACGTGAGAGATGTGAGACAATCTCTTTTCATCAATGGATGCTACAGCTGCGTGTTTGCTTTCAACATTTAGCTTGTCGTCGACGTGCACATTCCACCATGATGTCCCTGATCCACTGATGAAGAGACACTTTGATCCTCTCCTCTTTCATCTGGAAGTGCTTCGTGTAACAAAGAGGGTACAGAAAGTGCTTAAGAATGAATGACTCTCTGTGTCTTTGTGTTGTCATGTTATTTGTTATTTCGTTTTTTTTTTTGTTCTTTTGACTTCAAAGTCAAAGTCAGCTTTATTGTCAAATATGCTAATATGCATGACATACAGCACAGATGAAATTACTGTCCTCTCGGACCCAGCATGCAAGGCACTTATAATTACTTTAACAAACATAAACATGAAAACGCCAATTTGCCGGGAGAGGGGAGCCGCGAGAGTTGCTGCCTTTCCAGCAGCTCATGTATTTTGTTTTTCTACTTTCATTCCTTTCATAACTTTGCTGCTGTGAAATGTACATTTCTCCCCTGCGAGACTAATAAAGGCAAATCCAATCCAATTAATATCTTATATTGTCAATGCATTTTGGAATTAAAAAAAAAAGTATTTTCCGGTGTTTAAGGCGCACCCAAAAGCCTTCATTTTCTTCAAAGGGCGACACTGCACCTTATACGCAGGTGCGCCTTATATGTGAAGTCATATTGAGCCTCAACAGGTCTTGCAACTACTGACAGCAGCCACAAACTACATTTCCCATTGTAGAATAAGTAGAGCATAACCCAGACCTCTACTGTTGTGCCTTATAGTGTGGTGTGCCTAATACATGTCTATGGAAAAAGTTTGGAAATGCAACATTTGTTGGGGCTGCGCCTTATACTCCGGTGCACCTTATACACTCGAAAATATACTGTATAATTTACCCTGTTAAACATACATTAATTGAGATTTACTGATTAATAGGTCATCTTTTTTCATGGGGGTCTAACGAAATCTAAGAATAGTTCCTATCGAGATGCTAAAATATTTACGATTTTAGAAATCTTTTAATTAACCAAACTCTGGAATAAACCATCAAAGTAATTCTTCAGTTAATTAGATTACTGGTCATCTGTTGATTAATCGTTTCACCTCTACAATGTAATCAATAAATAACATGAATTCTACCAGATTATCAGATCCACCTTTTTATTATTGTACCATTGCCATCCGGGTCCTCCATGGTCCCTGCAAGCCCAAATGTTGTCCCTGAGATGAAGTCAGTCTTGTACCCCAACACGGGTACTGTGAGACCCGATCCCATTGGGTCAGGGTAGTCCATACCCAACAAGGCTGGTACTGTTGTGTCTGAGCCTAACAGGGGCATGTCTCCTAGAGTAAAAAGCACATGATTTCTCAGAGTCATAGAACTCACAATAGCATCTATTTTTGAGTGCATATCCTCAAAATGTTTGTCAAAGTTTTGTAGTAAATTGCAGCTGGTTTTTGGTGCAAGACTGGACTGGTTACCAGCTAATAACGTGCAAACTCCAGACAGGAATGTTTTGTCAGGGCTTTGTAGATGTGCCAGTGACCAGCAGGTCTGGAAACACGCTCACCTAATGAGCCTCCATCTTCATGCAGTCCCACCATGGTGTCCTGCAGGACTTCCAGTCTGGTCTGCAGCTGCAGCTGCCAGTGCTGACTTCTACTCCAGTGAATGTGGAGCTCCTCGGCCATTGTGCTAATACCATGGTGCCAGCGACACACTTGCTCACCTTTCTGGTGGGGATGCAAAGATTCTGAGTTCCAATCTTCACTGAGGAGCTCTACAGTTTTGAACATGATTGCCAGAACCTAGGGAAATGTTTTTGTGTTACAAATGTTTCTTTTGTTAAATTCAATCTTATTAACTGGACGAAAGACACCTTGCTGTTTAAAAGTGTCTGGTATCCTCCTGCATGAGGCACCAGCTGCCCGGATTTGATGCGGGCACCACCCACTCTCGCCATCTGCCCACTCAGAGGCTCCGTAAAGGGTTCACCCAGCATGATACCCCCTACTGGCATCACAACACCTACACAAACGTGTTCAGAAACTCCAGTGGTACTTTGACTTTTGAGTTTCATTTGTTCAATGACCAAGCGCACGCACACACACAAAATGCAAATTGGGGGCACTCAAGTCAAGAAACTAACAAATTTTACCACATTCAAAATATCAAAAGCTGCCTCACTTACCGGTCACCTGATCTAGCCCGATGCCAACAGTCAGCACAACGTTTCCTGTCTGTGGTTCCAGCATTGGATAGCCGATCTGGACGGGTTGCGGTAAACGGGTGATCGGGCATATATGTGTCTTTCCCAGTGGATAGACCAGACCGGTTTGTGGTTGGATGGTAACGGCAAGAATAGGTACTGGGACCCCGGTATCCGGGTCTGCCATGGGGTCACCTAGCTTCAGTTTTTGACCTGGCCGGAGACCTCTGAGCCGGAGGTTGGATAGAGGTTGGTTTGTGTGGCAGGAGGTTGGGTATGGAATGAAAGGAATCAGAGGGCTTTCCCATTTCCTGTTGTCTCCTTGTCAGGATATCGTGGAAACGAGAGTTTACTCCATTAGGGCAGTGATTTACAATACTGACAATCTATTTACTATCTGATATCATTAGACGTTGGTTCTTTAGTTCAACAACCTAAATGTTAACTACCTGCACACAAATCTGTTGTGAACACCAAAGTGGAGCTTTCGGGGTCATAGGCCACATTCCCGTCAATGGGGAGAACATGGCCAGTCTGAGGATGCAGGAAGAAATTTGGAGGAACCGTCATAGTTTGACCACTGCTGAGCATCATGTGGCTATGAGGATTTGGTCGAATGAGGCCGGTGACTGCGTCATAATGAGCGGGGCAACAGTCTCGCAGGGAACCGTCAGAACCTGGAAAGAGCATTATAAACTATAATACGTATGTAAATTGACAATGGATGTCACAATTAAAGCCTCGAATAAGTGAACTGATGTACCACAAAAGTTAGAAATAGCTTGTTGTTGCAGTACACGTATGTACCAATAGATGATAGTGTTTCTTTACAATCCTGTGTGAGGGTTGAGAGAAAGTTTACCAAAGATTCTGTCTGCTCAACTCAGTGAGAAAGCTTACCAAAGATTCTGTCTTTGCTCAGCACAGTGCCTGTGTCAGGACAGAGGAGCTTAGCCCCTGTGCCTTCCCCCAAAAGCCCCCAGCACCCCTGGCGCTGACATTCTGCTGATACTAGCACCCCAATCTCACCCACCAGGAACTTTAACCGCTGGATTAAACTGAGGACAGAGAAATGTTTACGATTAGAGTTTAGTAGAAAACCTCAGTGCTAACTGTATGACTGAAAATACTTTTGATGGCACAGTCCAATAGTTGTCTGCTCGATCTTGCCCAGTATTTTGGTGCATTCTCGCACATGAGCTGTAAACACACTGTGGACCTTCTGTTGTGCCTCCTGCTCTCGCCTCAAAAGCTGGAGATCGTCAAGTGGAAAAGAATGTGTATCAACACACAAAATCAGCTTTTTCTTTACACCATGCAGTGACGTATGTCAATCAAACCTGAAGCTGAGTGTGGAGCAACGTTCTCAGGTGTGTAGCCAAAGACCTCCTGCGGCCCATTTCGTTCTCTACCTCTCTCCTCGTCTTGTTGCAAATGTTACTCGTGCTCTCCTCATCCATCAAGCGAGGGTGGAGCAGCCGTAATTTCTCGAGAACACCTTGGTATAGTTCCTTGACCTACATTTGTAAACCAAACCAAAAAAATATAGACAGCTCCATTGAGGTCCAATTTCACGCAGTCAGTTATGTTAAAAAGGTGTCATAAATAAAGTTGGATAAAATCCCCCCCAACCCCCACTGATTTGACAAACCAAACAAATACTAGTGAAATTTCTGACAATGAAACAATAAACAACAAGGCCACATATCATGAAACATAAAACCAATATGACAACCATTAGAATGAAAAAAGATAACATGAAAGATAATGTTTGAAAAATGTGAGAGTGAAGGAGAAACAAAGCGAAAACTGACAATTGGATAACACCTGTTGTGAAAACATTTCTCACAACACTGTAAATGAGCACATTTGGGAAACAACATTTTGGCGTACTGATTGGAACAGTAAACACAGCAGAGAATTAATTCAAGATACAGACGCTCCCTAGCTTACGAACATTTGCGTTCAGTGTTTGACTTAAACATACATTCGATCTATAATTTAGCATTAAAGCAACTTACGAACAAATTCACCTTACCGCCTGGAACGTATCTCGTTCGTAAGGTGGGGAGCATCTGTACTCCATGTAACAATGTGAGGGTTAAGTTGTACACCTCTATGGTGAGCTGTCCCAGCCGTGCGGTGACCGAAACGCTGTGTTTAAGCAAGAGGTTATAGAAAGTGTTGCTGCTGAAGGCCTCAAGATCGACTTGGTGCTCGTAATCCCAGAACTCCTCCGGGAACCCTGCTGCCAAACATAAATGCAAAGAAGTTCAGATTCACTCAAGTAAATTCTCAACCAGAAGTTGCAGTTTCTGATAAATTCAAGATCCAAACCAGAAATGCAGCATGCATGTAAAAATCAAGAAAAACTTGTCTCATTGTTTTTGTCAAGCGAGGTCATTCTGCAAAATTCCTCTGTTATGATTTCAACAATGCGTGCGACCATGAGTGCATAAGATGAGAGCCTTTAGGCTGTAATTAGTTCTATGGGAGTGACTGTGTTACATCAGACGCCACAAAATTGGGCAATCAACTGTCAAGATGTGCATGTATTTCGTTTGTTTATAAGTGAACATTTTGTCTGTTTATTGCAGGGGTTGCATAACAAAGGCGCCCTCACGATGTTCGTGTGAGTGTGTTGGTGAACCGTGTGTGCATGTGTGAATTTACCTGGTTGAATAGAAGTTAGTCTACATGCGGCTTGTTGTTTTCTATGAATCTTCATTTGCGAGATCAATGTTGAACCCTTTGATGCGTAATCGTCCATGTGATAAGTCAACTGCCGTGAGTGATACCGCACTGTGATTGGCTTCTTCTCAGGCCACCCGTACTCATGGAAAAGGATCTGGAACATCAGTTGGATCTCTGAAGAATGGTTATTTTACAAACCACATTGTACACACAAAGCATTTGTAATCCACTTTAACCTGTAGGCTTCATTTCTCTATATTCCCGGCAAAATCTAAAAATACAACCTGTTTTTTTCTTTTAAACATAAGTGTTTTTTAAAAAGCTAAAAGTAACTAAAATGACAGGGTCCATTTACAAAACAAAAACGTCCTATAATTGCAAAAACATCCTTAATGTTCACTTTTAATCTCTATCATTTATGAATTTGAGAATTTAATTTTAGAGGTTTACTGGTTATTATGGTGTTATTGTTTGTCCATAAAAAGGATGGTCAAGCAGTCTTTTGAAAATTAGTTTATTACTAAATACGGCCTTTTTTATCTTGAAATAAACATATTTATCAAAAAATAATGAATAAAATGTAACTAAACACAAGTATTTTTTGGAAAAATTAAATTAAAAGGTCTGTTGTAAAACCTAATAAAAAATTACTGGATTTAAAGAAATACAAGCGAGAATAAAATTAAAACTAGCAAAAAAAAAAAATCCCAAAGTACTGTAACACTGAACCCTGGTGTCCGTGGACAGTTGCCAGCATGAAATAAATGGGATGCTGGCAATTATCAGGAGTCAACGCTGGGTGACCGAATGGGCAAACATCATCTCAGAGACCAGAATGTCAAAAAAATAAAGAAAGTTGACAGAACCATGAAAGGTATCGGTTAATTCATTTTTGGAGTTATACAACTGTAAAGGCAATAGTGTATTTTAAGGTCCCCCTGATATCGCACCCCAAAGCTGAATTACCCAAACTTTTTGTGAGTATTGTACCAACCAAAACGATCACGCATAAACACAAGATGAGGGCAGCTCCAAACAGAAGTCCTCCCGTCACAAGCCAATCAGGACGAAGTAAGAGATTCCGTCTCTTCCTGATCCCCATTCTTGTCATGTGACGTGGGATAGTTGAGAAGAAGGGTCCCGGCTCGTAACACTGGCCACCGGCAAGCATCACTCGCACGTACTGGTGAAGGACAATGGCGAAGGTCAAATCAACAGAACCTATAGCAAGCACTGGGAGAACATAAAATCTGAGATTTGAAAACCAGACTACTATACTGCCCTTACTACGTTATGTTTCTGTCATCAACTGTTTTAACAGCATACTTCCATTTGGATGCTAAATTTACTGACCATACGTTTGTAGTGTTGGCTGCTGAGTCGAAAAACATACACTCCAGGCTGGTCAAAGATAATTGAGAAGAAGCTGGGAGGTGTCCAGGACAGTGTTAGCTCCTCTTTCAGTTTTCTCAGAGGACCCCAGTCAAAATTGTTGTTTGTGTTGTACAGGTTGTCACTGAAAAACAATTCAGTGTCCGTGGTTGTTTTAAACACCTTAACCAGTCTGGTCGCTTACATATCATACTGAGGATAGTCACGAGTGCTGACAGTGAACAATAGAACATCACCCAGGTGGAGGCAAGTTATTGGGTTGATAATTCCAGTGACACTTTCTCCTGATTCTTGCTTATTACTACTATTCATGTTCCCGCCACTGCTGTTGATATTTTCCACTATGTCCCAGGGAAGGACAGAAGCTTCTAAAAAGAGCATGAAATATCCTGAGTCAGTGTTACAGATAGTCACGATATTCACCGGAGAAAATAACAGCTACTTTTAAAGCACACGTGTCAAAGTGAAGGTCCCGCGAAAGCAAATCAAGCATGTCAAGTGCTATGATGCCTGCTAAAGTCCGAACCAAAATTTCAAATTGTCTCATGTAAACCATAATAGCAATCATTATTCTTGCCCTCAGATTTACAAACTAGTAATTCATTAAATTGTTTTGCATTCTGTGTTCTGTAATATGTGGAGGAGATGAAACATTCTATAGGTTTCCTCAAATTCATAGTTGCCCTCAAGAGGAAACTGTAACTACAATGTGGCCCGTGACAAAAAAATTGGGTTTAACGGCTTAAGTTCATTCTGTCTACTTGATATCTAACGTAAAACAGATTATTTTCTTACAGACAGTTTATTTTAGGTGTTCAAGTACCTGACATGTTTCGGCGTACACTTCCGCCTTCGTCAGAGTGTCACAGATGTTGTTGCGATGCGCCTTTTTTCAGCTGGTGTTACAATGAGGGTGTGGCCTACCTGTCAGATCTGACAGGGAAGTCCTCACGCCCTTATAGTAACACCAGCTGAAAAAAGGCGCGTCACAACAGCATCCGTGACACTGACGAAGGCGGAAGTGTACGCCGAAACATGTCAGGTAATTGAACACCTACAATACACTGTCTCTAAGAAAATAATCTGTTTTAAGTTAGATATCAGGTAGACAGGATGAACTTAATACAACTAAATAAATAAATAAATACTTGCCGATTGGACCAATGGAGCCCTGCTGTTCTAATTATAATAATTAAGATATTTTATTATTCTTTTTAAGAAGTCAAACCATGTGCTCTCTGGGAATCAAAGCGAACATCAGTTAATGACATGAAAAGTTGCTGAAGTTCCTCTGGGAGGCTGCCACCATGCAGGCCGACAAAGCCTGCTTCTGTGTTCACAATACACATGAAGACAAAAAGACATGCATTGAGAAACAAGACAATGAGAAAAAGTGGTTGTATGCGTGTGTGTGTGTTCCCAACCGCTTGTCCTAACAATGTAAACAGAGCGTGAAGGGATGAGGTGTCTGCCACAGTGCAGGCTCCCGTGGGAGTCCCACAGTTTAAAGAGGATGTCCAACACAGTACCGGACAAGTCGGACACCTGCACACAGACAACAATATCGGTTAGCAGACGTAGGTCAACAAGACACTTGAGAGGCTTTTCTAAATTGTCTTTCAGCTTCCTTTCATTACCTTTCTTACCCCTGTTGCGCTGCTTCCAGATGTGTATTTTCGTATTTAAGCATTTAACCAATGACATTTTACCCATCATTTGTTGCCAAGGTCAGAAATCCACCTGGACGCCTTCACAATCAGTTCTGCGGGGCCTGTCGTGTCAAATGTGTTGCTCTAACCAATCAGATTTTGAATTGCCAACCCAAGAGAGGTACTAACTCCTTCTTGAAGGCCCTGGTCAACGTCAGAGTTTTCACAAACTCAAGCAAGCCGCTCGTGACAACTGCTTACTGTCCAAAGCTAGCACACTGTGTCGTAGCGAGCTGCATAAGCAAATATATTTTGTTCATTCAATAGCAGTTTTGTCCACCCACAATGGCTGAAGGAGGAGAAGAAATGGAGTTGGTTGGAGATTTACGATTAAAGCCCTTTTCAAGACGGACTTTTCAAGAAAAAATTGACATCATTAAGAAAAGTTGGTCAGTTATTTTCTGGATAATGGTACCCTCTACAGTGGACTTGTATTAAATCACACCACACTTGATTCAGACGTAGCACTACTGAAGGCCTCGCGATGAAATCCACGACCTGTCACTGGTGGCTTCTAACAAAAGGCTGAATTGTTAAAGACAAAAAAACAGTAAATAAAATCTGTAACTTTGAACTTTGTCTCATGTTTTCAATCTGAAAGAGAGATGTCTTTGGCATGTAACAAAAACAAATGAATGGACCTTGCAATACTTATGGGGTTGACTATACCAATATAAGTAATCCTGATATGTTGATGTGAAAGCACATGTGCTTACCAACTGCCCTTTGCTCACTTGACTTTGATAACCTAATACCAACTCCAGTTCACCACTGGATTTGCACCGGAGTTCCAGTTCAATCGCAAGCCTTTTCCTGCATAAGCCGCCACATGCAGCTCGCCCGGGAGTCTCTGCGCACACACACAGACCTAATTCTCCGTCGTAAGCCTCGTAGTCTTCTGCAGATGAACACACCTGCAGAAGAGAGAGCAAAGATAACGACTTATTTCGATGCAGGTAATCTCTGCGCTCATCTTTTAAAATGATCATCAGCTGCCCTCAACTGTGCCAATGTTCACTCTGTAACTTGGTGAAAGGTTATTTACACTCTGGTTGTGATGGTGACATAAATCAAGCATTTACTGCAATACTATGAGATGTGACAATGTCAAATATTAAAGGCAATCCATCTAAGAAAGTGTTCACAACACTCCAGACTCATCTTAACTCTTTCTTGATGCACCATTGACAGTAATTACAAAGTTTTGTGGATGTGTCTGTGTTGTCAGCGTGAGCCTAACCTGTGTCCTGCAGTGAAGCGACCACTCATGTCGGTCCAGACACTCTCCGTGTTGAGTGCGTGTTTTTCCATCCCTGCAGATACTGTACACTTTGTGCACACAAACATCATCACTGTTGATCGGTTGATAGTCGAGGGTACATTGGCATTGCCCGTCACTCCTCTGTTGAAAAGTCAACCAGGTTCCGTTATATAACTACAAATCCAATCACAAAAGGTTATGTTATGATTTTCTGTTTTGGATATGGCAGCCTAATCTCATTGGAAGCTTTGCATGACTTTGCAGTGTCTGCGCTATAGTTTATCTTCATTTTTCAGACACACAATTCCAGCTTCATATTGTAATTACCGTCGCAATATGCGCCTTTCATCAATTTGAATCTGCCTCTTCTAAAAATACAGTATAGAGTTATACCACAATCCTCCCCCAAAACAAAACATAATTGGTAGTACTAGTGATAAGCTGAAAACTGATTTTCCAATGACCTTTGTGATATCCTGAACGAGGGGTGGCCACACATTTTTTTAATTAGGAAGCAGTCTGACATTAGTGTCTCTTATGCCATTGGTGTCTTTATTGATGTGAAGATAGATTTGCATATTTTGCAATTCATTTCTTGTGTATATGCACGTATATGACTGCAAAATCTCTGAGTCAGGTAAACTGTTTCTGCTAAATTCTAATGAAAAAAACATGGCAGAGACTCTATCCAGTCTTTTTTTTTACTTTTTCATTACACAGTTTTTAATCTAAACCCTATCTGGAAATTTCAGTCAAATCAAATTCTCCACGAGGGCAAAACTGAGGCAGGAAAGATGACCGCACTGTTCTGAAACCTGATCTACTTATCTTTCAGTGTGATGCTACTGATTGTTTGGGTTTCTTGCCTGCTTCTCACCGTGCAATGTAAAACCTCAACACTTTCATGTGATGGAAAATGCCAAAAATGGCAGTTGGTTTGAGAACAAACAGAGGAAGCCTGAAGACAATTATTGATTCAGCATCCTATTACTGGACAGAAAAATTCTTACCTGAAAGTTCTGTCCCTTTCCCAGGCAAACGCAGGTGTCTTGTCCAGACAGTGGCTGTTGAGCCATAGATCCACACGGGATGGATGCGGAAAGACCCGGTCGGGGACAGTAGTGGTGAGGAGGACACTTTAGACAGCTTTCTAATTTTACACTGCCTGCATCAGGACCATAGGTTCCCCTTGGACAAGGAATTGGTGTGACGCTTTCCGGGAGGCAGTAAAAGCCTGGTTTTAGAAATAATCATTACAAAGAAGTTACTTCAACATGGTCAAGAGGTATTCATATGGCGCTCATTCAGTGGTGAGCTGTGCATTTCACATAATAGCCTTCATTAGTGTTACGTCTGAATCAATACAACCCTTACTAATTATTTTATGACTATAAACCTTTACTTCAGCTGCGACTGCGACTCAGATAAAAAAGTTTGATGTGATTTCCTACAAGTCCACTAGAGGGTACCGTTAGCCAGGAAATAAGGCCTATGAGAAGGCCTTGGTATCGCCAACTTGAAATCTAATTGGTTAAAGCAGTTTTATCAACACTTATTGTAATGCGACAGGGCCTGCAGAACTGATTGCGAAGGCGTCCAGGTAGATTTCTGAAATGATGGCTGAAATTCGATTGGTTAACCTTCGACTCTCTTCTTTCATCAGAAAAAAGTGAATTCTTAAATGATATGGGTCTGGTTATATGAAATAAGGGTGGCTGTCCAAAATACAATGCAATACCTGTACATGCATATTAATTTATATAGCGCTTTAACAAGAGCTGAAGCTGAATCAAAGCACTGACATGGAAAAAAGGGAAATGCTGTCCCCTTGTGGAAAAGAAAAAAACATTGCCAGAGGCAATGGCCAGCGCTTTATCGGCACCCAAGCATGAAAAAAAACCAAAACAAAACCCAAACAAATTCGGGAATGGCGCTCTACGTCATATTTTCAATTCCTGAAAAAACTTGTGAATGTCAGTGAGTTAAAATTGTCAATTAATAAGATCGCATTTAAAACACTTGGAAATCATTTATCAGAGATGCTCCTGCATTTACGGTTTTGCATCCCACTGTTTGACAATGACTTCAAATTTGGCAAATAATGAGCAAATATTTATTAACCCTTTCAGTGACCGTGTTACGACAGCGGACAGCTTATCATGTTATAAGGTTACATGTTATCATGATATGTGCCTAAAACGGTAAATTCACAACATTTAGGAGGGAACTCAATGCACCAAATATTATTGCTCGTATATTTGTATAAGACATGTTCAAACATACCAGGTTGACAGGATGGCCTCTCTCTGGTAGATTGGCTGATATTGACCCCATAAACATGATACAAAGCAGAGGAAATAAACAACCACCATGAAAGACACCTCATGAAATGATCACAGCATCCTCTCGGCATGGCGTCAACCGCATATAGCGCCACACATTTGAATCCAAGTGTCTGCTCATAGTAAGCAAAAGGTAATGTGAGCTAATGTTTCGCCCACATGACTTTAATTAGCATGCTAAATGATTCATAAAGCGGCTGAGGTAAAGTGACAGTGACAGTGCGGAGAGAGATTAGAAAGTATCACATAGCTCCATTTTTTTACTCTGTGGAATCATGAAACTGATTAATGATTTGGTGTGTGGATTTGCTTGAGAGCAGCTTTTCTCTGTGAAGGTTTTTACAAGATGGTGTCCTAAAATCTAAGCCTTTATTCATCCTTTTTTCTGTGCCCTAATTAGCAACATGGGTAAGATGAAGTCCCTGTGACTGGATATGGATTCGCATGCATTCAATCTGAAAATCAATTGTCCTTCCTTGAAATATAAGACTACACAGTTTTCTTTCCAAATTCCAATTCATTAAAGTTTTTAAGTTTTAAATATTTAAAGGTTTAACGGTTTTAAATATTATATACCTTTGACACAGTTCAATCAGGAAACCAAAACTAAAACCTCGCAGGGTGGCACATTCCATTTTAACTTGTCAGTCAACAACATTTCATTTTTCCACCATGTTTACTCGGTAAACAGTCAATGTTTGCGCTGTTCAAATTATTGGGCATTCTTTACGTCACTAGATTGTCTTACCTCGAAAGCAAGTGTAAATTCTGGGAAGCTTCTGTATGGTCTTCAGGGTTTTGTTTAAGTTGTTTTTTTGTCCCAGAGAGGCTTTTCGCAGAAATATTTAACTGGCAAACAGCTGGAGGTGTGTGAGTGCGTCTGTCTGTGTGTGTGGATGAAAAAAATCAGATTATCATACTTTGCTCCATATTTCTAAGACCTTTTGAATGTGTTCATTCTAAACATCTCACCCTGTGTGTGTGTCATGTGGAACTGACATGCAGGGGGAAAAAATCTGTTTTTTTTTATGAATCGGAAGCTCTACATTCCCGGTTACTGTGTTGACCATACTTTGTACGACTGTTGTAATCCAGTTCATTCATCGTGGCAGCCATGGACTATGACCTTGAGGTGATGATGCATAGTTTACCCAAGTCTCCACTTTCACCTACATACTGGTACACGTCATCTCACGAGCACTACACTTGCTAAGTGGAAGAATATACTGCAATGCCATTGTATTTTTGTGCCAAAGTCCATTTACGTAATGGTGTTCATTGACTGACTTATTTTATGTTCTGCATTTGTTATCAAAAGTAATTAGACAAAAAAATAATAAATAGAGGAATTGAAGCAACTTGTGCGTGGCCAACTGTTTAATGGATATCTGTTGAGACTTAAGTAGTAAATTGGGTAGTTAATGGCTCAATCAAGTATTTGCTTCATTCGTCTACATGTCAAACTTGTTCAATACTGTGCAATGACATATTCCTAAACTTAAATCCAACAATTTTGCACCATCAATCCATCCAATCTCCTCTGCTAATCCCAGGTCAGATCATGGAGGGAGCAGCTTCAGCAGCAAAGGACAAATTTCACTCTCATCTGCCACTTAATGCAGCTCTTCCGATCACAACATACAGAACCTGTTGAATAAATGCAGGATGCCTTCTTTCTGGTGTACAAAATCTTACTTTGGACAATTTCAACTTGTTTAACCTTTTGTGATCAACTTCCGCCTCATTTGTCCACAATCGAATAGATAATCACTGTGCAGTCTTCCCATAATATTAGAATTCAAAATGTCTTGTTTTTTCTTCTTTTTGTTTTTCTATTTCTGGACTTTTATCTCAATGTGGTTTAACATTATCACTCACTGCTGATAAATTAAAAGATTTAAATAGGTTAATGTGTGTGTATGTTGTGTTCGACCACCCGTGTAACCCTCCACGTGTTGACTATTGACACAGTCAGGGTCTGATAACGAGGCTCTTTATAAGGCTGACAGTGGTAGAAAGGTCGCTCTGTAGCCCCTTGAAGCTCAGGTAAATATCACCCACTTTTTTTCTCTGTTTCCTTGATTGATGAATGGAAAAATATCATAAAACATAATTTTCTCCCCACTGTCATTGATGTAATGCATATTTTTCTCGACAGAAAAGAAAACATGCTTTCAGGAAAGGTGATCTTGATCATTTGCGCCTTTGCAATCTTGGAAATTTCAGGTATTTTCATGAAATAATTCTCAGTATATTATAGTGCTGGTTCCATATGTTCTTAATACACATTTAAAAATAGAGCCCATGGTATTATGTTGTTATTGACAACACAGTTGTACTTTACTTCACTACATATCTTCTTGCAGCTTATCCGCTCCATCGTGACACAAGCGAGGCAAGCTGGGCTGATACCAACGCCAATCAGGCTCGTCCCAAGTTAAAAATCAGAAAAGAAGCAGAGTAAGTTGATCTAACTTTGGATATTTAATGATTAAAAACCCAGACTATGTTACTCATACTCATTGTTGTATCAAATAAACAAAAAAGTAATTGCGTGAATTCATTAAACACAAATGGAAATATGTCAAAGTAAGACAAAATGTACAAAAAAATAAGTTCCACAATTGTAGGACTTTAAAAACTGCATCTTTTAAAAACTAGCCATGAATATAGCAACTCTGAATACAAATTGCATCTTTAAATGTGTATGAGTTAAATTTTACCTGTGCCTATGTGGTTTTTCTCCTGGCACTCCAGTTTCCTCCCACATCCCATAATGTTAAACACTTGATGGAATATTTTGACCATTTATTGACTTGAAACAATATTGAGAGCTGAAACTGAGTAGTCATCCATTAAAAACACACTAAAACACAGTGGTTATGTCTCACAGTAAAATCTACAAGATCCACATTGACGACCGCGGCCTCTACAACCAGGAGGATGACTACAAGAATTCGGTATCGGAAGAGATGCAGCGCAAGATCGTCGCTGAGTCGGAGCGCATTCGAGCCCGTCTGCGTCAGGAGCTGGCCGAGCTGAGAAAGAGGCTGGCTCCATCTCCGATCCAGCTCGCCTCCACACTAGCCAGTATGAGGGAACGCCTGGCCCCACTCACCCAGCAGCTCCATAACAACACCCACCACCTGTGCCACCAGGTCAGACTGTACCTGAATGGTCTGGATGCGGCAGGGACCACCCCGGATCCGATTACCCACCACTGGATGGTGCAAACGTTGGACCAGAGCGCCTCCAAGCTGGCTGACATCATTACTGACTTCCTGACTAAAATCAGAGAGCTAACGGAACACCTGAGGGAAATGAGTGAGGTAGAGGCGTCTAATGCAGGAATCTGGCAGGGATTTAGCTCGAGGCTAGAATGGGAAGTGACTTCACTGAAGACGAAGGCACAGAATAGTCTGGAGGCTCTAAAAGGAGAGCTCGGAGATCAGTCGCCAACTGTGCAGCCTCTTAAGGCCACGGTGGAACGTTTCTGTCAGGATTCAACGCAGCAACACCAAGCTTTCCAAAGCAGGATTGATAGGCTGATCGTATCAATGGAGGAGGATTTGGACATCCAGTTCAGTCCTTCCCAGGCTGAACAGCCTATTGGCTCCTTGCAAGACTTCTCAATCAAATTGTCCGCTCTCATCCAGGACATTTTGCATTCGGTGCAGTGACACGTCATTGTAGAGACTATACATCGAAACACCGTCGCCTTACAATTGTTTGTTTTGCGCATTGTTGACTCACAACATAGTGATCAACATGGACATAAATTCTTCAAAGAACTGGCTAAGTAGTAACCCAAATTGGATGAAATAACTCAGCCCGGGTTCAAAAGAGTCAGGGACAATGTTACGTTGTTGCTATCCAGCATATGGGCTGGAGAGGAGTCCCAGCACTTTGGCAAAGGCAACGACCCATATTGATCTGTTAAAGATTTCAACAGATGGGTTATGAGATTTTCATTATAGCTGTGGTTAAAAATACCAATGTTATTTTCTAAGAAGACAAAACAATACATTTCCCTTGTCAGGGATGCTCTTTGTGAGACAACCTGCATAGGTTTTTACCCCTGACTGGGATTTCAATCCCTATACATCTATCCATGCATTTGTAAAATTGCCTATGCGCAATAGGGCAAGTTACAGCCATTCCAAGGTGTCTTCGGGCAATAGGCGGGGTACACCCTGAACTGGGTGCGAGCCAATCGCAAGGCAAACGTAGGTGAACAACAATCCACGCTCACCCTCACATCTTGGGAAGATTTAAAGTGCTCCATTAAACTGCCATGAATGTTTTGGGAATCGGGAAGGAAACCAGAGTACCCAGATAAAATGCATGTAAGTATGGAGTTAACCACCTGTCGACCACCCAATCTTAGGTGCACGTAAGCCATTTTTTTCAAAATTTAGACATACCAAACGTGGGTGAGGAAAAGCAACAAAACTTTTTAATGTATAAGAATGAAGTGTCAGAAGAGTTCTTGATTTTATGTCATAAATGATCAAATGTACTTTAAATGCAAACACAATTTTCCCTTTGACATTATCCACCTAAAGCATTTCCCCAACATTTAATGCTCACAGCAGTTTCTGATTTTTTTTTTTTCTGGCACATTTCTTAATACCGTATTTTCCGGTGTATAAGGCACACCCAAAATATTTAATTTTCCTCAAAAGATGACCCTGCTCCTTATAAATAGGTGCGCCTTATATGTGAAGTAATATTGAGCCACCACAAGTCTCGCAACTCCTGTCCCCAGCCACTGACTCCATTTCCCCCCCATAGAAGTTGTGTGTAACCCCAGCCTCTACTGTAGCGCCTTATGTTTGGACAACTTGTATGTATTTATATAGTATATTTGGGAAACTTTTTTTAATTCATTGAAGGTGTGCCTTGTAGTCAGGTGTGCCTTATATATGGAATAGGTTTGAAAATACACAATTTATTGTGGGTGCATCTTATACTCCGATGCGCCTTATACACCGCAAAATGCAGAACAGTATATGTTTGTTTTCTGTTTTGTGTATTTTTTCTCATTAAGTTTATAGTGAAGATTTGTCGATTATTGTTTTTTTTAACAATTTTAGACAAAATATCTGATTTCATGCAGCGCAGCAAGTCTGTAGATATAAATGATGCAAAAAGGTACCAATTCATTGATATTTGTATCTTATATGTCAAATATCCTTTGACCAAAAAGTAAATAAGAAACTTTTTTGGTCAATAATTATTATGTGAATATTTTCTATGCTACTGTAAATAAACTTGTGGAAATGTATAAGAGTTGTTTAATTTTAGTCTCACAAGTAAAGAGACACAAATGAATAAGACAAAGTCCAAGTATGGAAGAACTTCGGACTCACAAGGCTTTCGTTGTACCATTTAAACAAAATATTGAGCAAACATGCAATCGTTTATAGGTACTGTACTTAGAATATGATGTTCGAAATATCCTTGCACAATTAGCTACATGTTTGAGACAAAGCCAATGTTTGAAATATTATTGAGAAACTTCTTTCAATGAGCCACATGCCAATTGACTGTGTCAAAAGACAATTTTCAAATCTCAATTAAAAATTGTTTCATATAATGTGAATATGTACAAAATATAATATAACATGGATACCAACATGATGTATTTACTACATTGATTCAACAAGAATAGTTTTTTTACATAAATATATATTTTTTGTAAACATAATGTATAAGATTGGTGTCAGTTAAATGTACGAGGTAAGCGGCCTGCCCAGAAATACTTCTTCAATACAAACCAGCCGCTAAGAACCAGTGCAACAGACGCGGCACAACCAAACACAACTCCAACAATGAGGCCCGTCACATTTAGGTCATCCTTCTGTGATGCCAAATTGTCACCTGATAGCATACAGTAGATCAATAAATAGTTTGTCTATCAGCAATCTGGATGTGTATGTGAAATCTACATATACTCACTATTGGCTTCTGCTGCTGGTCTGTCTGTTAATGCGGAAAGAAGAAAATAAAGCATAAAGTCAAGAATTTATCATTGTAAGACGGGTGTCGGCAGGAAGTGGTAGCGTCCAAACCTTCTCCCGAGGTGTACAGCGGTCCGATTGAAAGAGTGGCTGATTCTCTTCCCTCCTGACCAAAAGGGGTCAAGGACCTTTTTTTTCTGCTGTTACAAGCCTGAAGGATAAAAATAGCCCTAATGCGTCATTTAATTTACCGTATTTTCCGATGTATAAGGCGCATTGCAGTACAAGGCGCACCTTCAATGAATGACAAAAGTTTTTCAAATATAATACATAAATAGATAAAAGTTGTCCAAATATAAGGCACACTACATTACAACGCATTACAGTAGAGGCTGGGGTCACGCACAACTTCTTCTATGGGGGGAAATTGAGCTGGTGGCTGCTGACAATAGTTGCGAGACCACTTGTGACTTTACATATAAGGCGCACGGTCATCTTTTGAAGAAAATCAAGGCTTTTGAGTGTGCCTTATACACCAGAAAATATGGTAGTTTAACATGACATTGGAAATGTTGAAAATCTATAAACAATAATTACAAGTGTGGCAGGCAGAGCAGAGAAGTGGGAATTCTGTTACATGAATCAATTCTGTAAATAAATACATACATACATACATACATACATACATACGTAAATAAATGAATAAATAAATAAATAAATAGGTAAGTACATACATACATGCATACATACACAAACAGGTTAATTAACAGGTTAATTAACAGGTTAATGAATAAATAAATGAATACATTGATAAATAAATACATTGATAAATAAATAAATGAATGATTGCAATAGATCCACGACGAGTGTGCGTTCCTTCTCACAAAGGCCATAAATCCTAATTTGGATCAATCTATTTTGAAATTTACAGTCCGAGATGTTTGTTATCAACATTTCGGCATTAAAACAAGTGACTGCCTTAAATTAAAAAAAAAAAAAAAAAAAAAACAAGACTTTGGGTCCTTAACATTTTCTACTTACATTCAAGAGTTCCTGACATTTGGTGGGCTCACAGAGTCTAAGAATACAATGCAGGTAGATGCTGGACTTGGTCTGCTCGCGGTGTTGAAGGAAACGGAAAGCCTCAAAATCAAAGCGAGCAAATTTGGAATTTCCGTTGGTATTTATTGTTGCCCTTTGGTCAACTGAGCACCTAGTGGAGAGCAAATTTGTATCTGTCAGAATGCAGAGTTGATTCAAAGCACAGAAGAGGAGAAATTTCCCAGGCCAGATTGCAGTATCAAATGTCTCTTGTCTCACTCTACTGTTACTCTTAAATAGAAGCTCTTTACACTCAACAATAGAAGCTGAAGTTATACTCACAAATAAACATATAACTTCAATAACTCTGGGCAATGAGCCACATGCTGCTGAGTCAAGTCTTGACACAAAACCTCGTATATGATCACATATAGGAGCATGTTATGGTCCAAATCCAAGCAAAGGCCATATTCAAGACCCAGCAACATCGTTCAAATAAAATTGATATTACACTATGTATACAATTTGATTATGTCATTGAAAATACTTGCACAATTGTAAAACATTCAAGCGCTTCAACTGACGCGCTCTCTGAATGTGGCAATCAAAACTGCTGATGAATTGGGTCTCTTAGATTTTCAAACATTGCAAGTACACAAAACCATGGATATGTTTTTTGTCATCGTACCCGGTGAAGAAGTTGTGTTGCTCAGTGAGTGATGCGTTATAAGCGGTAGGAGTTCCGAAGCAGTGATCCATTAACACATGAAAACTGTAGAGAGAACAATCCAATCAGTTATAATGAATCGTTTTGTATTGTATCTTTGATTTTGGAAGAGCTTTTTGGCCTACTTTCCAGTCAGATTCACAGCTTTTACTTCCACAAAGATCCTTGTTCGCAGTTGGAGACCTGATGAAGGGACGACTAGCGGATAGCCATAGTCGGAATCCTACAGATATCGGCAAAGGCAGAATAAGTCATACATCATTACCGATACGCTGCGCAACAAATCAACTTGGTAAATGTTGGCCCTTTTACATACTTACATTATAAACATTCATTTTTAATGTGTCAATGAAGCTTCCATTGTTGTCATTTGTTGACACAGAAACCGATGAGCTAAAAAGACAAAAAAAAAGTGTAAACGAATCAATCAGGAAATCAAAGAAAGATGTTTATATACAAGGCCTACTTTTTTCTAAAATCATAAATAGTGAGCACTAAATGACACGTATGCTCATACAGATTGTGCAAATATATTTCGAAATGACAGAGGTCAACTTATAGTAAGAGTTCTGCACATTGAAATGCTCGATCGAAAGAACTTGCACTAAAATTACCCAGATACCAGGAAGTGCCAAGTTGAAAGAATTTTTGTTATAGGCCCATCTTAAAAACGTGCCTCAAAACTCACTTGTACTCTTTGGCATTTGACTCAGCATAATTCCGACTTGATCTTTGTTTTATTCCCTGGTGCTTTCTACTATCTTTGTGAGTGCTTTATTTCCTGTATAAGATAGTTGTCCATGTTAAGAGGTTTGTTACGGTTTTCAGTTGTTGTTAAAGCCCTGTATAAATCAATATGGATTGTATTGCATTGTATTGTTCACATGGCATGACTCCTTCTTGTGACTGGCTCCACGTCATCCATAGAAAGCTCCAAATTAGCTGAACTGAATTTAAGATATGTTGTGATATTATTTATTTACAGCATTTAAAAATGTTCACACAAATGAAAAAGTGCAAGTTCTCCCAATTGCTATTCAGCAATCACACTAATGTAGTCATGGTTACGCCCAGCTATTTGCGATGTGCCTGTGTGGCTCCAAATACGTTTGTGTAAGCCATCAAATGTCGCTTGTTTTTGCATAAGCAAAGACAGAACTAAAGTAAGATGCTGACACGGTTACTCACGCCACGATCTGTGTATTGTTGATAAGGTACTCTAAGGGATAACGGCAGTAGAAGTGGTAGTAGAGGTCGGTGGTGTAGCTGATCACACCCTGCTCGGATTTGGGGGTGTCGATGAATCCCCTGATGATGACTGACTGGATGGTGAGGAAGTTGCTGAAGGGCCCATTTGGATCTGGGGTCTCATCCACGATCTTAACCAAAGCATATGTCAGGCAAAGTTATTCAGTAAGTCATATACTGTTGATTCACTTGACTCTCAGACTCTGCAGATGATTCACTACTCGAAATGAAATAAAAGGGAAATAGTGCAACATTTTCTTGTCCCAGCAGATCCAGAAATTCTTTTATTTGTCTCACGCAGACTGACTACCGCATCAATCAGGCCAATCATTTCCCCCCCAGAGTTGGTTCTGACCTCCACTGACTGTCGGCAGGGGTTTTGGTCGCTGTGGTTGACCGGAAGTTGATAGCGAATAATTGGAGGGTCAACGCTGGAGTCAACGGAGCCTTGGCATTCTGTGACATTGTGCTGTCCGTTGAGCGCCATGGTGGACGAGTTGAACCCCGCCCACTGAGCTGTGCACAGGTTGACCTCCAACGTGATCATGGTGGTGCCACAGTCAACGGTCAGGTCGGAGCTTTCTTCATAAACATGAAAAGGGTTATTATTAAGAGCAGTAGGAGTAGCAGGTGGAGATACTTTGCCAGCAATGCAAATGCAATGTCTATAAAAAATAAATTTTAAGGCTAGAATGCTACGAGTTAGTTGTTACGATGTAGATTAAGTCTGGAAAATCCTCACTGTATGAAGCAAATACCCAACCTGCCACGACAGTAGTCATAGTAGCAGAAGTAGTCGTGAGTAAACACCAACCTGGGGTCCTCTCATACTCAGAGGAGCAGTTGTAGAAGCAGAGAGTGGGATGCAGAAATATGGTCAGCAGAAGAAAACAAAGGGGAAGAGAAGTCATCTTGTTGCGATGCAGCATGTCAGTCGTGTGCGCTTCAGAGGAAAAAAGATGGCAACAAAAACATTACGAATTCATGCATAGTATATCAACGGAAATGTTATTTGGTTACTTTGTTCCGACACAAAGGTGCAAAATGTCAATCGCATTATGAAACGACTTGTCGGTCATTTAATGTCATCATCTCATCAGTGACATCATCATACATCGCTGTGTTTTTCACATATAGATTACTTTATTTTAAGTCCAAAATATACCAGAGCACCCATTATTTCATCATAGTGAGAGTGTTCAATAAAGTGTCATATTCTAATTTATAAACCCAATTCCGATGAGGTGGGTATGTAGTGTGAAACATAAATAAATATAGTGTAGAGTAAAATCATTAGCAAATTATGTTCAATTTAAATATTTAATTGGATATATTGGATTGGACATATGACAAATCATGATATTCTCGTTTTAGTTGTCTATGACAAAATTAATACATTTTCATAATATTTAATATTATTTATATTAATTTTATATTTAATATTATTTTAATATTAATAATATTTCATAATATTTTCATTCCTTTCATCACTTTGCTGCTGTGAAATGTAAATTTTTCCACTGTGAGACTAATAAAGGCAAATCCAATCCAATATATATACAGTAAAGTCTCGTTATATCGATATTCAAGGGAGTCCGAAAAAATATCGATATAACCGGGACTATCGATATATCCGACCCTGTTTGCATGTAATTTTCTCTGTGCGTGCATAGAAATAGTATCGATATAACCGGGACTATCGATATATCCGATATCGATATAACGAGACTTTACTGTATATATATATATATATATATATATATATATATATATATATATATATATATATATATATATATATATATATATATATATATATATATATATATATATATATATACACACACACACAACGTATATGAAATGCATCCATCATTGTGTGAGTCTTACCTGTCTTACCTCTGGGGTACCTGGCCAGGTGTTTATGCGAGCATGCAAGTAGCTTTTATAGGATAAGACATCCTTGAGATACCTAAAACCTTGAATCCATGTCCAACTGCATTTGCAGTTGCAATAGCGTGCAGAATTGTAAGGAGATCACAATTGCCAAAAGCTATAAAGAGCACATCCAAACAAGCCTAACCTTTTGGTAATTTCCCCTCCATGTCGAAGCTGACTTTTGTGTCTATTGTTTCTTTTCTTCTTTTTATGGTAGGTAGTGCACATAGTTACAAGTAACATCATCGAGTGCTCAAATGAGATGTGTCATTGTTCACAAGAGAAAGAGGAAAAAAAGGAGGATCAGTGTTCCTGTGGTGAGACTGAACATTTGTTATACTATCCGCAAATCACGTCATTGCACTATCCTTGTTGTTCATGATTTATGGCCTAAAACCCGATGGCACAAAACCGCTTAAAATATCATATCTCTAAATGCTGATCACATTATATGTTTCTTTCTTCTAATGCACTAATCCCAATTGGTTGCAGGGCAATGTAAAATTAGTGATTTGTGCTGGGACAAAATGTCCAAACTCAGATAATTACATTGAAAAGAACAAATAAAATTGAATCGCAAAGGCTGAAGTGAAATCGATGACACTGAGATTATATCACAGATTAGACGGTTTAAATCCTCATAAATACAAACACGGGATGTGATATGTACAGGGGGTGAGGCCAAACGGGAGGTTGTTAAACTGATTTGGATCCAGTGAAATATATACACAAGATCGCCTTACACATTACATCAAATACTACATTAAATTTCAAAAATATTCCAAGAAGAACACATTTTAAATGATTGTGTCCAGATACGTATTCAACAAGCATGTTAGCCTCACGGTCATCCTTGGAGTGGGTATTCTGCTTCCATCTAGTGGCCATAGGTAGCTCATACAGGGGGAAAAAAGAACGTGGTCTGTCTAAAAAAATCCAGGACTATTGTTACAACCAGTTTTTATTCATTTATTACCATTAGAGCTGAATGGTGAGTATAGATTTTGCTTTTTTGAATGTTGTTCTGCCGATGACCATTTTGTGTTTGGGAGCCTTTGACTGAGTGAGTTGCTTGTTCTGTAGCCACAAAGGGACATAAGTCTTCTTGTGCCGGTCCCAAGCCTGGATAAATACAGAGGGTTTTGTCAGGAAGGGCATCCGACGTAAAAGCTTGGCCAAAACAAACATGCGGATCAAACCTCTAAAGATGGAGGACTCTGATTTGCTGTGGCGACCCCTTGATGGGAAAAGCCGAAAGGAAAAGATCTCGAGTTTTTCTCACACAAGGGGAAAACTTGTACTTTGTAGGTTGGGTTTAAAATATAGATTTTGTAAGAGCAGTTTTGAAACCTTTAGTTGCAACTCTTGAAGGTGTTACATTAGTTAGATGAGCCTTTATTTGTATCATAGTGGTGAAATTTACATTTCATAGCAGTAGAAACTAAATATAGGAGCAGCCACCCATGCGGCGCCATCTTGAAATCAAAAACAAAAACAAAAAAATGTAACACAACACAAAGGACACAGACAGTCAGTCTGTGACCTTTGTGTTGTCATTGAGACACAGATGAATTTGTTTGTCACAATAATGGAATAATAGGGCAGCGTACAAAAACAAAATGGTCTACTTGAGGATCTTTAGCCTCGTTTATCTTTCCGCACCAGTCCCTACACGGGTTCTGCATATTTCACAATTGGCACATTCTGAGAAATTTGAGATACATTCCACCAAAGCTCAAACAATCACTTGTGTGTTTCTGCCACCAGTGACCTGACAGCGGGAATGAGAAACACACCAAACCAAGGCTTCATCACAGGACCAAAATTTGTGCATGCATCATAATCAAATCATGCCCAGAGAGGACAAAGCAGCAGAAGTGGTGAGGAAAAAAAAGTCCATGCATGGTTTTAATATAATCAGGAATGCATTCACACTGAGAAGCGTTTTTATTATTGTATCCTTCTCACACTAGCGTTGTAAATCCATATCAAGCCATTTTTATGAATACTTACTTTTATGAATAAAGTCACCAAAAGTGACTTTTGTTGAAGTCCGTTTGTTTTTGTCCTGAGTAGGCAGCAGTCAACAAGTGCTCTCATGAACCTTGCTTTTGCTTTTTTTTGTGTATGTGTTCTTTTTGTCACTTTGTGTTGTTGTGTGTCTCTTTAAAAAAAAAAAGCATTGGTAACAATATGATGGAATGAAGTGCATTTGTACACCATTGCAAGTCACCACAATAACAAATAACAGTTGTGCTGATGACCATTTTGTGTTTGGGAGCCTTTTACTGAGCGAGTTGCTTGTTCTGTAGCCACAAAGGGACATAAGTCTTCTTGTGCCGGTCCCAAGCCCGGATAAATACAGAGGGTTGTGTCAGGAAGGGCATCCGACGTAAAAGCTTGGCCAAAACAAACATGCTTATCATACCTCTGAAGATGGAGGTTACTGATTCGCTGTGGCGACCCCTTGTGTTGTCTCTCTATGTGGCCAATGAGTGTTCAATAATTGCTGATTCAACATGAATATATTGCTGAAACAGAGTTTAATTTATCTTAAGCAGATTCATGAACATATAAAACATAGCGTGTAGTATTGGAAGATAAATTCCAGTTTTTATGGACATCTGTCTTCAATTGTTTTTCATCCATCTGAGTGCCAACTTTTATCCAAAGGGAAAGTCAAATTTATTTTTGATGAATCACAGTTTAACCTCTATTCAATAAGCCTAAATACTCATGAGCTTGGTTTGATTTGGAAATAAAGTCAAATCGCCTGGAGACCAAAGAAAAGCAAGGAACAGGAAGTTTGAAGTGAAAAAAAAAAGATTTCCCCAATTTCCTCTGGATTCCTTCCTGTCCAATGGTGAATATATACAGTACACCTTTTACCATTCTTTCATCACAATTTCTGTTTGGATTGCAGATTTTTGCCGTTGTGGACGGGGTTCACCAGATGTGCACTGAATAATGCGTTTGACAGCAGATCAGCTCTCACTTTCACTCTTAACACACGTTGTTGCTGTTTTTCAGGTCCAGATTGCCTCTGTTCTCTCCGTGTGCTTTATTTCTCCCAAGACGGCATTCAATCATTTTGGTCTGTGCTGGGGTGAAGAATCTGAATGTGTGTCAGCCCCTGAACATAAAGGTTTATCCAAGTGAACGTTTCGTATATTCCTTTTTAACCACTATACATATGAATTCACATGCTTATGTTTCACTTTCTATAACCTACTGATTCCTTTACTACTAATCCAAAATTACAGCAATTACTGTACTGCGATACATTTATATGAAAAGTATAGCGTAACTTGTCAGGCAATATAAATTTCAACTTTTTTTACCATACACACCCCTTCAAAAATATTGGAATTGCAAGGTCAGTTTAATTGATTATGTTCTATAAAGAACACATTTGGGCGGCCCGGTAGTCGAGTGGTTAGCACACCAGCTTCACAGTGCAGAGGTCGCCGGTTCGCGTCCCGGTCCGGCCTCCCTGTGTGGAGTTTGCATGTTCTCCCCGGACCCGCATGGGTTTTCTCCGGGTCCTCCGGTTTCCTCCCACACTCCAAAAACATGCATGGCAGGCAGATTGACCACTCCAAATTGTCCCTAGGTGTGAGTGTGAGAGTGACTGTTGTATGTCTTTGTGTGCCCTGCGATTAGCTGGCAACCAATTCAGGGTGTCCCCCGCCTCGTGCCCGAAGACAGCTGAGATAGGCTCCAGCACCCCCCGCGACCCTAATGAGGAATAAGCGGTACGGAAAATGAGATGAGAGATGAGATGAGATGAGAAGAACACATTTGTACTTGAGGGGGAAAACAATATGAGGCAAAAGTTAATAATTGTAGCTTTTATTTCATGGTTTAGACATGCATGGAGACGTGTTCAACAACTCAGCAACTAGTGAAGAAATAAGTCAATTCTTTTTTAAGCCCAGACCCTAAATTAAAGTCATGGAAAAAAACTATTGGTTTCATGCCTGATCTCTCAAACCGTTGCTATTTTTGTTTTCATGTGGCCTAATTTAACTTCCATGGCAGTACGTTGCAGTAGTGTTTAGGATGTGTGCCACACAGTTATAAAATTAAGGGATAAACACTGTCAGGAAAATATTACTTAGACACCTGAAGTGCCCATGGTTGTGTTTTTAAATGGTGACAGGTGATAAAAAAATGTGTTTACATTAATCGTCGACAGATTGTCAGGTGTGGCCAAATGAAACTGATGTTTTTAGTTACTGAACTAATGTTCGGTTTTGTGCATTTACAGCACAATAATGCCTCAAATAAATAAATAAAAAATAACAACAGTAAATCAAATGAATGCTATATGCTACTCTCTGTTGTACAAGTTTACATTACAGTACTGTAGTGACTTTCGCTACCATTTGCGACCTCTTTAGGTTAAAAAAAAAATCTGCGATGCATCAATGGCTAGGCCATTGATGGATCGCAGATTTTATAATTGAACTTCGAAGTAGTAAAGGATTACTGTATACAGTAAATTTCTTTTTATAATAATAATAATAATAATAATAATAATAATAATAATAATAATAATAATAATATATGCTTTGGGAATTTAGGTGTTTAATGTTTTCACGTGAACTACAACAGGGATGCATGTTGAGATGATCACCACTTGAAAAGTGAAATAACATTTTCTTCGTGCTTTGTCTATTTAACTAGAAGGAGGGAAAAAAAAACTTGGTGGTCTCATTGCCCCCTCCCTCAGTCAGACGCCATGCGCACGACCCACTTTTCCATCCTTCCATCACATCTCATTTCCAGGCTTGGTTAACATTTGTGTGTACGCGTGTCGCTGGGTGCTTTCAGTCCAAAAAGAACGACTCGATTCAACGTTTTCGGTTGTTTTTTTTTTTGTGAGAACGGCGCCACAGCACACATGACGTGAACATGTCGAGATGGATTTTGTGAGGCTGTTCGGCGCCTTGGTCGCCTTCCTTTTCTACTCCGGGTGCGCTTCTAAAATCAATGGTAAGTACGACGCCTTTCACTTGCTTTACTTCGAGTTACTTCATTATTTTCCAAGTTGAGTGCGGCTTTGGACAAAATACGCCAGTGTTCAACGTGTATACTGAGATTTGAACATACATTTGTAAGAAGACCCAAGAGGAGAAAAACCAGTCGGCCTCGTAATGATTAGCAGGCGGCGCGTGATGTGGAAAATATCAACAGCCACATGTTGTTTTCGTCTCTGCGACTCAGTCAGGAGGTCCCAACTTGAGTTCGACTAAACAGTTTCAGCGCTGACGCCAGGAACAGGAAATACTACAAGTCGCTCCTGCAATAGCCTTTGGACTAGTTTTAATACAAGTGAAATATTTGAGCTCGAGCTGTCAGATCAAAATCACTAATCTAATCGCTCATTGTTGCAAAGGCATGGATGCTTGAGCCAAAACTAATATAAAAGTTGCATAGACAGCTGTCTAGCTTTCACACTGAAGTTATTATTGTTGCACCCACGCGCGCGCACACAGACGCTCGCAGACACATACACGCACGTTCAATATATATTTATTATTTAACTAATTCACTTCCATTCACGAATGTATTCGGAAATTGAAAATATGGCGTACAGCGCCATTCCCAAATTTGTTCGGGTTTTGCTTTCATGCTTTGGTGCCGGTAAAACACTGGCCATGGCATCTGGCAATTTTTTTTCCCACATGGGACAGCATTTCCTTTTTTTTCCATCTTATTGCTTTGTTCCAGCGTCAGCTGTTGTTAAAATGCGACATAAACCAATATGTATGTACAGTATTGCATAAGCACACGACCAACATTGTGTGCTTCTGAATGCTCTGAGTGAAGCAGTACATTTGGAAGGGTTCCAAATGAAACCACAATGAGCTAACAGGAATTTTGAGAATGGTGACATGTCATGGTCTCGGTTTTTGGAAACCAATTTTCCCATTACTTGAAATTTTGGCGATGAAGGAAGAAAAACAGCAAGCGGAGGGGGGGCGAACTAGGAAGATAAAAAATCTGTAAAGTTATGGTCTTAAATGAATACTGTATAACTGATCCATTATGTTGCGGGGGAACACTGCAAATGCCTTCTCAGTTCAGGACAACCCAATTTGGTTTTGAATTATGCAACCAGATGAGTGCCACAAGAAGCCTTAACACAACAGTCAGTCTCTTGTTCTGTCCCTCACAATGTTCCTGTCCAGGCCAAAGGATCTGCCGGCGAGGGACGGAGCGCCCCTGCTATAAAGTCTCCTACATCCAAGACAGCAGGCGGAGGTTGACTTTCCAAGATGCCAGGCAGGCCTGCAGGGTGGAAGGAGGAGAACTCCTCAGCATTGAAACCGATAGCGAGCAGCGACTGATCGAAAGGTTCATCCAGCAACTCCACGCCGCCGATGGAGATTTCTGGATTGGCCTTCGCCGCAGCCCACAGCGTTTTCGGACTGGCAGCGCAAACCCGGGATGCCCATCGCAGTACTACTGGCTGGATGGGAGCAAAGCAAAGTTCAGGTCTGTAGTCCTCTTCATTGATGCAACTCAAAAACTGTCGTTTTGTGTGCAATGTTGTTTCCACAGATATTTTAAGACTGTAGACATTATTCTGGAAAATTTTGGGACGATAGCCCGGGTCATGGAAAAAAAACATTATTGGTTTAAATGAGTCTTTCTTGTGAGTACAGGCGCTCTCCACTTTACGAACGAGATACATTCCAAGTGATCGTTCGTATGGTGAATTTGGTCATAAATTGCTTCAGTGCTATATTTTGTACGAAATGTATGTTTAAGTCAAACACGGAACGGGGACGTATGAAACACAGTCGTAAAATAAATTCACACCTACTGGAGTACGACGACATATATCCTTAGGTCTTCAGTATATCATTACTGTAGCTGCTGGCACGTAATTACTGAATTATGTGGCAGCAGCCATTACTTTTTGTGATGCATCACATCCTCCTGGAGCGTCAACTGGGAAGAGGGATTTCCTCCCCACCCACCTAGTCTACACGGCCAATCGTAAGCGAGCTGTAGGCAAAATCTAACTTACAGCATCTCTGTCCGAACATTTTTCAACATACTGTATCCGCAGAAATGTTGGTATGTACCATTATTCGTAACTCAAATGTTTGTAAGTTGGGGAGCGTCTGTAAATCCAGTTAGTTGCAGCAGTTTGAAAGCCTAAAAGTGAAATAAACATGACAATGGGCAGTGTGGTTTCAGATTGCTATGCGCACAGATATCAAAGTCAAAGCCCGGGGGCCAAATTTGGACCACCACATCATTTTATTCGGCCCACAAAAGCAAATCGAACATGTCAAGTGCCATGATGCTTGGTAAAGTCTAAACCAAAAGTTCAAATTGTCCTATGGAAACCACAATAACTGTTGTTATCCTTGACTTCAGATTTGAAAACACGTCATTCATCAATTTGCTGTGCGCTCTGTATGTAAGACGTGGAGGAGATGAAACATTCTAATTATTTCCCCAAATTTATAATGGCCCTCGAGAGGACACTGTAACTACAATGTGGCCCTTGGCGAAAAAGGACTGAGATACCCCTGACTTAGCACATCTGTTTCATTATTGAGAGTTCCCGGGTTTAAATCTCTTCCTTGTCTGACTTATCTGTGGGAACTTTGGCTTCTTCCCATGTTCCCAAAACATGCATGTTAAGTTTACTACTGTCTCATAATCAGTGGTGTTGAATTTATTTTTGTCACTTGCTATATGGAAGTTATTAAGGACAGGACTGTACTGACTGAGGATTGAACCACCAATCACCACAGAGCCCTGGCACCCCCACGTGAATGGTTGTTTCTCCAAATGTGCCCTGCAACTAGTCAAGGTGTACCCTGGTTTCTGTCCAAAGTCAGTCTGAAAAGGTTCCATCTGCCCTGCGATGCGAATTTAGTCAATTATAATGGAAAGGAATGGAATCAACATAATCCAGTTCAAACTAGGTTGAACATTTGATCTCTGTGCGTTTCAGGAACTGGCACTGGGATGAGCCTTCCTGTGGTGGGGAAATGTGTGTGGTTCTCTACTACCAGCCCTCTGCACCACCTGATGAGGAAGGCCATTTCCTGTTCCAGTGGAACGATGACAACTGCAACACTAAGAATAACTATATTTGCAAATATCCCAAAGGTTAGTTGGAGAATCATCGATACTAGCCCAAAGCGACATGTGACTAAGATTCTTATACTGGTTTCTATAATCAGGGATGCATCTGGGCCGCACCCTGACACCATTTACACATTTTGACAGCCACTTGTTCAACTTTGGAACTCCTCTGCGCCAGCAGCGGCACAATTCTATTACGATTAGCGCATATTGGTACTTGTTCTGTACCACATTATGACATTTTCTGTTAAAATAGCTAAAGAAACAAATTTAGATAAACAGCAATTGAAAAGTGTTCGTTTTCCTTCAGAGGTTTTAACTTTTGTTGTCTGCCATCTTGCCTTAGCGATATCTAGCCATAATCACCTTGCATTTGTTTTGGTGTGTTCTAAAGTTGTCGTGGAGTATATCGGGCTTTTCCCTGATCTGACGGAATCTGCCAAAAGAGATAATTGAATACTCATTCACCCATAATACATTACAATATTTACATTGAACATGGTGGATGGTTGCAATGTGGAGCACGAGAACAGGAATAAAACTAAAAGACAATAAAAACCGGCAACAAACAAAAACATTCTCGTTTTTTTTAAGAAACACCTGAATAAATCTGTGGAGGGTAGTCACAATTTGTCGCAGCGTACTGCTGTTAATAATTAAAATTTAGTGGCTAATCGTAATGATTTCGGAGCTGTTGCAGCACATTGGAAATCTTCAAAGCAAAGAAATTCGACACATTAGTCAGAAATATTGTGCTAAATCTGTTCTCTTTTCTTCTTCTCTGCAATACCATAGAATATAAAAATAGCACAAGATTTATTGTGAAGTGACTAAAGAAAATGTTAAATGTTTGTTTATTTTTATGTATGATTAAATTTTTTGATTTGAATAAAAAGTTGTTGATATATTGGAAAAATAGATTTAAGTCAAATAATGTTTTTTCAATTGCTCCAATGAATGTATTTCAATCACTTTTGTATACTTTGTCAATCTAGTTAAATTGGGCCCATCAATTTTAGAAGTTGGCCCCCTTTTCAGACACAATTTCCCAGATGCATCCCTGTATAGTTTTTGACTGCAGGTTGTGTGCGTGTGTGTGTGTGTGTGTGTGTGTGTGTGTGTGTGTGTGTGTGTGTGTGTGTGTGTGTGTGTGTGTGTGTGTGCGTGTGTGTGTGCGTGTGTGTGCGTGTGTGTGCGTGTGTGTGTGCGTGTGTGTGTGCGTGTGCGCGTGTGTGTGTTATAATTTTAGCTGACATTATTATTATTGGGACAAAATCAGCATATCCACTTTTAATGTACACTCTGTCTATGTTGATTACATAATTGCATCATATGCAAGTCCTGACTGAATTGAACCTAATCACTCCTTTGTATTTTCAGTGAAGACGGCGGTATTTACAGAAGCAGGGAGACCGAACTCCCCACATTCAGGTACATCAAGAACCACTTTAAGTCAGACACGTCAGGGACTGATCGTACATTCAAACAAACATACAATCTGTCCTTAAGTACACAGCACTGCATCTTGTGGTCATTTTAAAACGTGTAACGCCTCTCTCCATGAACAAGGAAGTGAAACGACTAGAGGAATTCTTTTTTTTCCTCCCAAAAACATGAAGTCATTTCTTTTTCCCCCCCCTCCCAGTTCCAACTGTGATGCCAAATATATTCTTCACAACATCAAGTGGCAAGACGATTAAAGTAGGAATCCCTGAGTCATCAGGTTGGAAGAACACTTGTACTTTCTCACTGAATGCGTGACTAGTTTGGAATAATATGATGAAAGCTGTTTTTGCTCTCCTTTTTCAGTGTCTTTCTCTGACAACCCCTTGTTTCTTCCCTACATCCTGTATGCAACCATTCCTGCTCTACTGCTGCTGTTGATTGCTGTTTCTGGCTTTTTCTGCTACAAACAAGCAAAGCGGTATGAACGAAAATACAACGTAGCCGATCAATGTCACAAAAAATACTTCCCCTTTTCCACCAAATACCAACCCAGAAATACTCGGTTTGAGTGCCTTTTCTTTTAATCCGATAGAGTGAACCCCGAGTTATAGAGATCGATACACTCCAGATCCACCTGTGAAATGTGAAAATTCAAGGATTCAAGCAATGTTAGTGTCATACCAACATGCATTTCCATGCGATCTGGCATGAAATACAAACACAAAAGTCTCAAGTTTGACCTGATGTCAGGGCTACAATGTAGTTTAACAGTCTTATCAAAATGGCTTCCAGAATGTAGACCTGCCTCAGCCTGGTAGTCCTGCTCTGGACGCTTGGTAGTTTCTCACCTGATCTAAAATCAAGAAAGAGACCAAACTCAACCATGGTCAATCGAAACCATATCTTTCTCAAGTTTTTTTCTAACATGAAACATCATAGAAAGGTGAAAAAATAGTATAGATTTTACGGCACATGTGTCAAGGTTAAAGGCCAGGGGCCAAATCTGGCCCACCGCATCATTTTATTCGGCCCGCGAAAGGAAATCCAACTTGTGAAATTCCATGATGCTTGCTAAAGTCCGGACCAAAATTTCAAATTGTCCCCTGCAAACCACAATAACAGTCATTAATTTCTACTTCTAATTTGAAAACTATTCATTCATTGATTTGTTGTGCGCTGTATATGTAATATGTGGAGGGGATTAAACATTCTAATGTCCTCCTCAAATTCATAACGGAACCCGAGAGGAAACCATAACTGCATAGTGGCCCATGGCAAAACATGTGGTTGACACCTTTGTGTTATGGTAATTGGAAACCTGCAACAAAAAAGAACAAATCAGAATACTCAGAAGAATACCATGTCTCAGCTCTATTGGAATATCATATAATTTAGGAATTAGCTATTTTTTACTGATGAAAGAAGAGCCTCTAAGGTTTCTAACGCTGTAATAAATGTTTATGTAGTCCTAAAAATCAATATTCTGTGGGTCCTTCAATTTGAGTGAAAATGAACCCTGGCAGTGGAGTGGACACATTTTGGCGCATCGTCTGGCAGTGAGTGAGTTAAGTTAATTAATCTACTGAATTCAAGGCTCTTATTTAGAATCCAAAATGATCTGAATTCACTTCTTTTCAACCATATATTATTCCTATAATGATGATACTAAGTAGCTTTTCTTTTTCTACCTTCAGGAGAAAGTCAGAGAGCAAAAACTCCACTGGCCAACCAAATCCATGGATGCACTCTGAAGCGTCATCTTGCCCAATTCAAGGACCCTATGCCTTTAGTGACATCACCAAACTTTCTCACCTTTCTCCGGACAACACCCTGCCAGCAGAATTCAAAATGAAATACCCCTGCGCTCCTACAATGGAACCCCAGTTGAATGATTACGAGAATGTATTATTAGCCGACAGGGAGAGTGGCTTTGTGACTAATGACATCTACGAGACCAGCGGACCTCAGACTCGAAACTGTCGCCCTAAGCCTGGTTGGGTTGAAAATGAGATCTATGGGTAGTGTGCTATGATCTTTGGTGGCCTGCCTGGTTCCAGCGAAGGAATATTACCTGGCTATGCTAAGGGACCCTGTGTTTCTTTTCCTCCTTTTGTCTTTTATGCCACGTGACCGGTGCAGGTTACCTGAACATGTGGCTGTGACTCAAATATATATCAACTTTGTGCATCTGCATCTGAAGTTCTTCAGATGGACTAATAAGACTTTGAACTCTATTCATCTCACTCACATTTCAGATATATGTTAGATCGAATGTTGGAATGCACTTATGGATCAATTAATCAATCAGGGTATGTGCTTGAACTTTTAGTTCATCTTGAATGTTATTTTGTCCCATTACCAAGACAAACGTGTGATTTCAAATTTGTGGAACTCAATCAAGGAGGCTTATGTTTTATGTGTTCCTCATACTACCATAACTGACATGTAAAAAGCAAGGTCCAAAAACCAACGGACATTCCAGTGGAACTTGATTTGATATCAATCACCTATTTGGTGAAATGGATTGCGAACCAGGATAACCATCATCAGTGACCTCACAAACGTAATTTTCTGGATAAATGGACACTTGTTTCACATAGCTTGTGAATGCTATGCTACATTTACGAATTTGAGGCAATGCCAGAGACAGAACTGAAGCAAGACCCTTTGACTCAGAGAAACATATGACCCCACCAGTGTAAAATGCCTGATTCACGGAATCCATGATAGGTAACTACGTATATTTTCTTCAGTTCGCAATTCCTGTTGGCATAACAGACAATAATTGTGTTCCTTTAATGTGTTAATTCAAATGTATGATGACTAATGAGGAAACAATTGTTAAACATGCAAATTTTTGTATAATTACGTGCGTTGTGATGCTACCATGCTAACTCCTACGGCCATTGAAACCGTATTATATCAGCTCAGGCCCACAAAAACAAGTTTAAGGTCTTCTTGGCGCTGTTTTGTCTAAAGACAGTTTACTAGAATTAGTCTCAGTCAGTGAAACAACAGAGAAACTTGCACTGCATTATAAAATATGAAAACACACTAACCAAACAAAAAACCATAAAAAAAGAACTATATTTATCATGTATAATTAAGGTGAAAGTCGCACAGCCACAAGATTATAAATGTTATGACTTGAAATGCGGTAGCCTTGAGATTAGCCTTGTAGCTCTCTTCTATCTCGTGTGAGCTAGTCTATTGAATGACTGAGTTTATTCATAGCACAATCACTTTTACGTTTCATTTTCTTGGGAGCCATACTGGAAGCTACGATGTAGAGGGGAGATGTTTACACGGTGTGATAGAAAGCACAGTATTCCACACGTGTGCCGGAAGGAAAGTTCGCGATAATATTGTTCCCAAAAAAACGCTGATACTGTATAGGCTCCAGTACTCCCGCGACCTTCAAGACGATAAAGTGGATTGGCAAATGGATGAAAAAAAACTCCTTGTGAACCAATTTGTCCGTGAATATCGTTTCTTCTCAAAAGATTCCCACTTCATTGCTCCCTCTTTTTCTGCGGAGAGCTTGACAATCACTTGTAACTTGAGTCATGTCAACAAAAAGTGGTGTGTATGTCAAAAAACTCAAAAGTGTACCCGTGAGTCAAGATACCACTCTGAAATCCAATTGAATCCACCCCAACAGTGCATCAACCACTATCGAAGGAGAAATAATGTCTGGCGTGAGCGAGGCAGGTTATGCAATAACAGCTGGTTTTATTTTATTCATTTTGCTTCCAGTGGTTTACATTGTTCCCTTTTATCCATCATTTCTGTCCAGTTATGTAACTGCAGTTCTGATTTCAAAGTGGCAGTGATTAACCCAAATATTCTGCCTTGTCAGCTTGCCTGCAAATGCACTTATTCTATATTTGGTTGAGCATGTTTTCATGGAAGGCTGTATTCAATCTAATAAAACGAATCAGCAGGACAAATCTGGCCTTTTTACTCTTAACCTGAACAGTGACGTCAGCTCAAAGTATCAGAATCAGAATCAGAATCATCTTTATTGCCAAGTATGTAGAACACACAAGGAATTTGTTTCCGGTAGAACACGCTGCACTAGTATCGTTGTCAAAAAAAAACTGCTAAGTGGCACTATACAGTTCCATTTTGGCTACTGTTGAAAGAGTTCAAAGAGTTAATGGCTTGGGGGAAGAAGCTGTATCGCTTCCTGTTTGATGTCTTGATGTCAAGGAACAGGACAGCACTTGTGTAAATACTGATGAGAAACCATAAGTGACCGCGGCAAAGCTCTAAGATCTGGTCTTTCCTGAATTCTACTTGACAGTTCGATAAACTTGAGAGTGACCAGACTTAAGGAAGTTAAATGTGTCATGGGTTCACTCACCAGTGCGACTATCACATAAATGTGTGCAATGCACTCAGATGTACGTGACTCGATGAGTTCTGTTTGGGTCTGCATGTGTCATGGAAAGCTGCAACGAACCCGGTCAAGGAGAGGCTGAGTATGTTCTTGGAGAAAGGTGGACAGGAAATGCCAAAAGCACATCTGGAACTCTTACATTCAGGAAGTCCGTGCATGACAGCAGGGGCCTTCGGAGCACAAATCTGCTTGTCTACAGGCCACAGTGGGGGACAACTGCTGGTGTGGGAGTGTGTGCTGTACATCACAGGTCGGTTATCTTGTAAGTTGTATTATATATATATATATATATATATATATATATATATATATATATATATATATATATATATATATATATATATATATATATATATATATATATATATATATATATATATATATATATATATATATATATATATATATATACTGTATTAATAAGACATTTTATTTCTAACCGCCTTTCTAAACTCAAGGACACTTTGAGATCACGGGATAAGAACTTTTTTTGTGAGCAGCGGCAGTGTGTGGGCGACGCAACAACAACAATATCAATTAATCATAAATGTTTACCCATTTTTTGTCGCAGGTGACCTATCCCAGCTGCCTTTGGGTGAAGTGAGTCACAGGGCACACCCTGCTCATGAGCCAACTGCAAATAACCGCTAAAATGTCTAATACAGTGTGTATCTTTTCTCCGATTGCCTTCTTTAATAGTCACATAATGTTCAATGAAGTCGATATTGTCCAGAAGCGTGAGTGAGGGACATGCAGTCAGGATAGGCAAGTACTGCAATACCACCTCCTGCTTTCTATTCTCTGCATGTGGGTGAGAGGGAAATGTGAATGTGTAAAATTTACTGTTTCAGTAAAATGGGCAAAAGACACAGAGTGCATCCAACCGCGACACAAGAAGTCACTGAGTGCTTCCAGCTGTGACACACATCTGAATTGCCAACACTAGCAGTTAGCGGCAACCCACACATTGCTTGTTGGCGTTTAAATCGTCAATATATTTGATTTATCACACATGGTAGTGTGTGACATATTTAGTGACTCTTAGGGACTGAAAAGCAACTCAAAGTGCAAGCTGGACCCCATAAAGGACCATGTTGCTACCACGCGGCAATGTGGCACTCCATTGGAGAAGTGCAGAGAAGGACTAAGTGGTCGGACGAATACGTACAACACTGATTCACATGTGTCACGTAATGTGATGGGACAAACATCTTATCTGGATGATTTGTTCTGCCGATTCCAGCAACTCTCGTCGAACAGCGGAAAAACTGAAGGAACACTTGTTGAATTATATTTTTGTGCTTTACTAATGAAGGGTTCGGCGAATGTGTATATGAATTGGTTGGGTTGAACCTCCAATAAGGTGAAGTACCACATCACCATATACACAGGTAACTTTAAAATTGGGACTGTTGAATAAAAGAGAAGAACAAATACTGTACCTTTTTTCCCAAAATATGTTTCAATGAGGGTCTGAATTTTGGCTACCGATTTTTAGATCAGACTACAGAAGAACCCAAAATCAGCTAGCATAGATGTTGGTGCAGCCACAACCCTGATGCAAATGTGTGCTATAGTGAATGCATGAAAGACAAGTTGGTCCTCCATAGAATGCAATAAATAAAATACAATTATAAATAGAAACAAGAGAGAGAGCTACACAGAAAATGCAATTTTAAATAGGTGGGTTTTGAGATGGGACTTGAAGGTGGGAAGAGAATCGATGTTACGAATGTTGGGAGGAAGTGAGTTCCAAAGTTTGGGGGCAGATCAGCTGAAGGCTCTGTCACCCATCGTGCTGAGACGGGCGGGCGGGTGATGGTGATGATCCGAGCTGAAGAATTCTGGACGAGTTGAAGTTTGTGGAGAGGTTTCTCAGGGACACCAAACAGAAGTGAATTGCAATAGTCAATCCGGGAGGTGACAAGACTATGAACGAGGATAGCAGAGGTGTGAGGAGTGAGAGACGCGCAATGACGATTGCTATTGATATACTGTATTATGTGTTTTATTTTGTTGCCCGCTGACTGTCGAAATAAGAATCCGTTCTCAATTGCCTGACACGGATAAACAAAGGTTGAAGAAACGAGGATGAGGGGTATAGGCAGAAAAAAGTATCCTGTGAATGTAAAGTGTCCTTGAGAGTTTTGAAAGGTATTATTATTATTAATTATGTGGGTACCCTCAGTGGTCATTCAACAAATGTCAGAAAGAAAGAATAGCGAACGAAACCAATAATTCTCAAGATTCAAAAAGGAGAGGAGTAGCAGTACCGTACATTGCAGGAGTTTCTGAAAAATTACAAAGAGTCCTTTGGCAACATAAAATTCCTACTTATTTCAAACCGATAAACACGTTAAGGCAAAAATTAGTGCATCCAAAAGATAGGCTACCAAATTAAAAACAAAGTAATGTAGTTTATTCCATACATTGTAAGAATGAAAATTGTAAAGAGCAGTACATTGGGGAGACTCAACAAATTCTCAAAAAAAAGACTTTATCAACATCGCAGGGACTTTATTTTGTTGCCCGCTGACTGTCGGACTGATTATTATAATTAGGGATATATAAATGGGGCCGATACGACCAGTCAGACTTTAGTTCGCTGACGAAGCCTCTTGGATAGGAGGCGAAACGTCCGAATACTAGTGGGCCTCAATCGGCAGTACATTTGCACCTAAAAGCTAGCAACCACTCATTTGACGACAATGAGGTTAAAATCTTAGCGAAAGAACATAGATGGTTTGAAAGGGGGGTAAAAGAAGCGATTCTTATAAAACAACAAAATCCTTCATTAAACCGGTCTGGTGGGGTGAGGTTCAATTTGGATCGTTCATACAATAGCCTGCTTAGGCAAAACAGGTTAGGCAACTTTCGCAATGCTGATGAGGGTCGTTATGCTGATGAGGTGATACCGGGGGGAGTGGGGGTAATAGGCCAGTCGTGAGTCAGGAATGTAGGAACAATCAGTGGGGCCACAGGGAGGGGTCCCCTGCCCCCCAACCTGAGAGTAGGGACCTATCATAGCTGTGTCCGGCGCCACCATGTCTGGACATTAGGGATATATAAATGGGGCCGATACGACCAGTCAGACTTTAGTTCGCTGACGAAGCCTCTTGGATAGGAGGCGAAACGTCCGAAACCTTCACTTTTGTACAGATGACGGCTGAAGAAACCTTCTCATCGATGGACCACTCCTGTACGACTGAGAGCTTACACAGACGTATTATTATTATTATTATTATTATTATTATTATTATTATTATTATTATTATTATTATTATTATGTTGATGCAATACAGCTACATATATCAATATGCTTTTTCTTTTATACTTGCACAATGTACCGTTTTTATGAAACATTCTTGCACAGTTACTGTAGACACCTCAGTCTAGTCTTTTTTATTATGCTTAGAACATCTTGTTTTCATCTTTTCACCCCACCCCAACCCCCCTTTCAAATTGTTCCTGTGGAGAGCAAATTTCTCCATTGTGGTAAATTAAAGGCTTTCTGATTCTGATTATTATAATTATTAATAATTATAAGCCGAAAGGAAACGATAATAATAATAATAATAATAATAATAATTATTATTATTATTATTTTTATTATTATTATTATTATTATTATTATTATTATTGAGCAAACAGGAGACATTGCTGCAATTACCATATTTTGCCTGCAAGTGACGCTGTAATGTTGCTGACCAAGACAGTTTGGGTTGACAAATTATATAGTTTTTCCTAAGGACTTGGGTCGTCCATGATATTAATAAACGTGTATATTTTTGGAGAATAATGTGCCGTGCATCATAATTATATGTAATACATGACAACTACACGTAATTATAAGTGACAAAGTTACACAATTCAAAGCTGACATGATGCACACGATGTTTGTACATTTTGCACTGTACTTTTATACAACATGGTAGGACATGGATTAGGTTCTCGCTGAAGTCTCAAAGGGTTCTTTAACCCTTTCGCGCCTTGCAAAAGCTTACGAAAAACCGGCATGGACACTTGCTGCACAGGAGAAAGTTACCTTTTGCGTGTGAGACCAGACACCCTCATACCCCCCATACCCCCCCCCCCCCACACACACACACACACACACACACACGGCAATTTTACCGGTTGACGTAAGAGGTAGGTCTGGTTGTCGTGGCAACCAATTGGCACCGAAGTGTGGAGCTGGGCTGTCGCCCCGCCCCCCTGTACAAATACCCCCACGGCTTTGACGTCAATGCACGTCAAGCGGAGAACATGAAGCCTCTTTGCGAGGCAACTCGTGTGCGCTGCCTGATCCAGGGAACCTGGAGCTGAGGACTATTGTGGCCGCAGAAAGGTGACATACAAGCTTGGACCCGAAGCCACCCACGCTCCCCCCCCAAAAGAGACTGAAAAAGAAAATGGACCTCCTTGTGTCTCCGCCGCTTTGAAAGAAGACGCCGACAATACAGTAAAGTCTTATTTCTTTCATGGACACGCATCGAATGGTGGTGGCAGCGACTGGTGGTTAGTTTGGCGTTTTAATCAGCCCGTGTGAGACCCCCCGACTCCCAGTCCGCTCCAAGTAGCGTGTGTCTCCCTGTTTGTGCGGCTTTTGTTACCTCCTTGTCGTACGCCGCCGAGACAGTCCCGTCGAGAACAGCATGGTCATGGCTGACAGCGTCCAGAAACCGCTGATCCGGGGTCCCGTCCGTGTGGGCTTCTACGACATCGAACGCACTTTAGGAAAGGGCAACTTCGCAGTCGTCAAACTGGCCCGACATCGCATAACCAAAACGGAGGTGAGTAAAAAGTGCGAAGTCGTTAGCTTGGAAGCTAACTTGGGATACTGATGAGTTCGAGACCCGAGTTCCATAACTTTTAGCCACTGCCATTCAGTGCATGTGGCGGGGACATTGTGGACACAGAAACAGAAAGTAGGTTCGGTGTATGTTTTTTCGACCCCCGGTTGGCGGCGGGCTGACAGCGTGCATGCTTAACCCTGCTTGGCACGCTCAACTGCCGGTAAAAGCAATGAGCGTGAGCGCTGCTGGGGAAACAAATTGCAAACACGCTTGGCTCCGTGGTTGACATCCAATTGCCAACATGTCATTTATCACTATAGGTATATATATTTAAACTAATTCACTGCCAGACGTGCAAAAAATGTTGTCTACTCCAGTGCCAGGGTTTTTGTCATTGTCACTTGAATTCCAGGACCCACATAATATTGAGTTTTAGGATAACACATGCATTCAATGCAGCGTAAGAAACCGTAGACTATCTTCTTTCATCAGAAGAAAAAGTTTATTCCTAAATTATATAATAGTCTGTAGTTATGAGCTTGAATTGAGCGTGGCTGTCCAAAATACAATTAAATAGTAATTGGATTGGATTGGATGTACCTTTATCCGTCTCACAGTGGAGAAAATTACATTTCACAGCAGCAAAGTTATGAAAGTAAAGAGGAAAGGAAAGAAAGAAGGAGAAAAACAAAATTCGGGAGCTGCTGGAAAGGCAGCCACTCTCGCGAATGCATTTTATTTTGAAGCGCCCATACATCTTGGTTTGTAAAGCGCTTTAGCCGCTGAAGCTGGAACACAGCGCTAACATGGAAAAAATGGGAGATTCTGTCCCCTTGTGGAAGGGAAAAACATTGCCAGAGGCCAAGGCCAGCGCTTTATCGGGACTCACACAAGAAAAAACAAAACCCAAACAAATTCAGGAATGGCGCTCTATGTCATATTTTCAATTCCCAAATAAATTTGTGAATGGCAGTGAATGAGTTAATATAAATGTTTCATTTATAAACTTTTTTGAAGTGATTGACATTCCTCCACTGCAGAGTATACATGTCAAGCTTGATGACGTGTATATAATAATATGATAAATTACAAAACAGAAATGTTAACCATCCGTTCTTTCAGCTCCCATTGACGAGTTACAATGCTTGTAATATTAATGACACATGATATGATTCTTTAATTTCCGTATAATGGCATAATGAACAGCACTTTCAAGGGCACATGCAAAACGCTCAATATGTCCATACTCATGGAATAGAAATGGGAAAAAAACAACTCCTTTATCACATGTTCTAGATCACTGTTTTTACACCCAAAGCCCCGTGCACCATGTAAATTCTGTGAAAGTAAATTATGGGTCATCTTCCATTGTTCTTACTGAAATCTGTATCAAATTTCAAATTGTCATCTGTCATAAATAATGACTTTGACATCTTGTTCAAAAAATAGATAACTGGGTAGATTGTGGTCACATTTTTTTCTTTTCAATTCAATTTTTAACAAAAGTAAAATAAAGTCACGAATAGTTAAATAAACAACTAAAACTAACAAACTAAATAAACAAGACTTTGGATTTCAAAACTACTCGCACATCAACTTTTTGTTTATATGTAATGATATGATGGGGCGCTTCAATGTTTATATGGTTTCATAGTCATGTGGGAATAACACCCCTGCTCTGGACTGTAAAATCATGGTCAAATGATCTTGTGATTATGATGAGCATACCGAAGGGTAACCCAAAAATGACAGTCCAGAGCATACCCAAGTTTTAAAATCACAGTTCTATGAATGCGTGGTACAAACAAATTGAGCAGCAGATGAAATAATTGCACTTGAGATTGGGTGACTTATTTTAAAGATGGAAGGATCAAAATAAGTGCAACAGTGAAGTTTTTTGACAGTTTGAAATACAGTAAAGTCTCGTTATATCGATATCGGATATATCGATAGTCCCGGTTATATCGATACTATTTCTATGCACGCACGGAGAAAATTACATGCAAACAGGGTCGGATATATCGATAGTCCCGGTTATATCGATATTTTTTCGGACTCCCTTGAATATCGATATAACGAGACTTTACTGTACGTTGCTTTCAAAAGGAAATGACAGCTATTACTTGAGCCTTAAATAGACACCCTGAAGAGCTGTATAAAGACTACTGTCAGTCACGTTTGTCTATGGCAGGGGTCGTCAACCCTGATTGTTGCAAGACAAAGAAAAATATCTGGAGCTGAGAAAAAATTCAAACCTTTTATAAGCCTTATAATAAAGGCAATAGGTCGATTAGCCTACTATCAAAATGTCGAAATTGTCTAAAAATAGACAATGAGCCACCATGTCATGCCGTCAAGCCATTTTTATTTTATTTTTTAACGGTAGAGAATCTGGAGGCAGGGATGTCCAACCTTTCTTGACCGAAGAATCTATTTTTCGATCAACCAACCTCCTGCGATCGTCACATAACCGCACGCACTTTGACACACACATGCCATAACGAGCAGCAGTCATAACGGCCACGGAGATGATCGAGGCATGGCGCACACTGTTGCAGCATGTTAACTATTGTAGCTCACGTGTACTGTTTCAAAATGCTTCAGATTCCCATTCTTTGCCAATAACCCCGGTCAATTGTACATGAAACACACATGTTTTTGTTTTGTTGCCCGCCCGTCCATCCGTCCCGTTTATCTTTTTATTTATCACCAAATTGAAATTCCACCCTTCGCATAAAAATGTGTGTCACAATGTCTGACACAAATCCTCATTGACCAAATTGTTGACATTTAATGTTTATTTCACATCTTTTGACAGCTTTGGAAATCGTTACAAATGATGTGCCATGTTTGTCATCTGACAGAAGACAAAGAAGTTACTATATGTTTCCTTCCTAAATCTTTTTTCAATTTTCAACCATTTTCGAAAAAACTTCAGGGAGCCACAATGCAGCTCTGTAGCCGCAGGATGCTGACCTCCGGTCAAGGGCTGGGTTTATTTATTTATTTATTTATTTATTTATTTATTTATATCAGTAGCTGACCATCATTGCATTCCAAGCTAGAAGCTGTGCTGCTCTCTGTTTGTTTCCAGACTGCTATACATGTGTGAATGGAGCTTGTTCCTTACCTTTTATGTCACGTGCGAACTGGAATAATCATCATATCGCTCACACTAAGGTTATTTTAGCGGAGTGGAGTATGGGCTGTCCATCCTCTGATTTAAAAAAAAACATATTTGGTCAATCTTGTGACCTGTGGTTGTATTGGCTGCTAATTCTTTATTCCCTTATTCCTAGCCAGCTCCTTGAATAGGTTGTCCTGGCCGGTAAAGGAAACTGGCAGTGTTGTATGTCCTTTGGGCTCCATAAACTGCAATGTCATTGTCTGATATTGCGGAAGTGTGGTTAAAATCATGATGACGAAGTGATGGACTGGGTAGCATTTTATGCAGATTGTTTCATAAATTGTCATTTCCGGGATCTTTTTTAGTTTTAAATTATGCTGCCAAATACTGCAGGAAGCGAACCAGACTCAAGCAAGACAATTGATTTATACCCCCATGCGTGTTTTAGAGAGTGCAATGCCATGAAAGGCAAATGTGTGATCGAAATTTTCTTTATGAAGCATAATGATTATTTCAGTAATTTATTCAGCTTCCACATGTTTCGTCGAAACATTTAATTTCAAAATGATGAGAAGCCAATGCGGTTTAAAAATGAAATTTCTCCCATGCATACACCAAAACTCATAAATCAAAAGTTAAATTCTTCATTTAAAATAAATTTTAATAGATTCCATCGAAAATACCTTTATTTCATGCTATCCTGTGAAAGCGGCGACATTTCCAGTAATGTTTGTTTCTTTGCAAATATTTTGTATTCAAATCTCATTCATTTGTCTCCCCCTCCTTTCCTTCCTTGGGGCACGGCAAAGATGCTTAAATATGTTTGTCGATGCTGAGTAAACTGACCACAAGCGTGTATGGTAAATAAACAAGTTATTGGAATAGACATACTGCTCCATCATGTGATCATATCAGTGATGGTGTTTTTTTAACCATACTGGGCATACAATGTGCCAGGGTTTTTGTTATTGTCACTTGAATTTCAAGACCCACAGAATATTGAGTTTTAGTACTACTTAAAGGACAACCAACGTCACTTTTTTGTTTTTTAACTGACATCAGAAAAACGTCTTATAGCATCTAAAATACCCAAAACACGCAGTATGATACTTTTAGTCAAATGCAAAACACGAATAAAAATGACGTAAAGTGTCCAAAATCTGCAAAAAATGGAGCTGCGAATTGGGCATTTTCAGAAAGTCCCGCCCCCAGTTCGTGATGTCACGCCAAGACGTCTTGCATTGCTTGTGAATCAAAACAATGGCTTCAGATTCGGAGAATATGCTTTATTGTTCCACATCCAGTTATGAATATGATTCAAATAGTTCTGAAGAAGAAAGCATACATGTTGGCAATCGATTAAAGAATTATATGTGCCATTTTGAGGCAACATTGGGGGAAAATCTCTCAACCAAAAAAAAGAGGCACAAAATGGCGACCTCCAGTGGCCACCTCCGCTTCCACAGGCTGATAAATTCCTTATATGGAGCTTGGATGCCCTCTTCTGGCGGCTTTTGAGTGCAACACCGTTCTCAGACCAAACATGTACACCAAAATACATTGATGTGATGGAAGGACTGCTACAATGTGTCTTTTTTCGGTCGGGGCGGTCCTTTCGTGACATCACGTACGGACTCGTCACCAACTCAAAAACAAGACTTCCTGAATATTCAGAGCGAGTCTTAAAACGTAAACTATAGCTATATGCGGTGGAATCTTATTAAAGTACGCTCAGTAGAAGTCATTTGAAGCCATTTTACAAATTATGGACACAACTTGTCGGGAGGCGTCGGTTGTCCTTTAAACATTCAATAAAGTATTAGAAACCCTAGATTCTTTTCTTTCATCAGGAAAAAAGAGGTAATACCTAAATTATATTGGTCTGGAGTTATATGAGCTTGAAATGAGGGCGGCTGTCCAAAATACAAACCGATACATCCATATGGTTTTATATAGCGCTTTAACAACAGATGAAAATGGAACAAAGCACTAACAAAAAAAGGAAATGCTGCCCCCTTGTGGAAAAGAAAATAACAATTGCCAGAGGCAATGGCCTGCGCTTCATTCACACCCAAGTGACGTCACCGTAGGTATCGTCACTGAACGAGAAAGCGACACACAATGCATTTTGGGTACTTTGTTTGGTCTGAAAACTTCGTGTTGATCCGTGTTGATCGCGAAATTAGAAGGAAAACACATAACACGATGGTGAATCGTTGTGTGTTGCACCAAGACAACTATTTGATACTAGCTGACACAAATTCCCAGCAGACAAATCAGTCCATTTCCAACGGAGCTTGGGCGCCATCATGTGCATTTTTTGGGATGCTACATTGCAGTCCAGACACCTGAAAATGACACGGAAGGACTTCTTAAATCGATTGAAAACATTGATGCTTTCCTCTTCAGAACTATTTGAATCATATTCATAGCTGGTTGAGTAACAAGAAAGCATCTTCTCCGAATCTGAAGCCATTGTTTTGATTCTTGAGCAAGGCAAGACGTCTTGGTGTGACGTCACAAACAAGGGGGCGGGACCTTCTGAAACTGAAACTTTCTGTTAAGTCATTTTATTTGTGTTTTTCATTTGATTAAAAATATCAGCCCGCGTGTTTTGGGTATTTTAGATGCTATAAAACGTTTATCTGATGTTAGTTAGGAAACAAAAAATTGGTGTCGTCCTCCTTTAAATCCATGTCTAATTTGTACACAGAACCCAGCAAAGCAGGATATCATCAAAACTGTGCTGAGATCAATAGCAACATCGGCTACGTCATGCCCATGACTTTTTAGAGCGCGACCAGTTCCTTTTCACAAGCCGGTGACAGAAGTACGAAACATCTCTGCCTTTAGCTTTCTGTCATTTCCTCAGTCACGAATGCCATGGGGCCTATACCTCTATATATTTAATTCATGACCCACAAACTGTCACCACGTACCAGGCAGTACGTTGTGTGATGATGACCCACACAGTCCAGCTAGCAACCAAGCAAAGATCCTGTGTATGGTGTAAACACAGCAATATCTGGGGCGAGCTTCATGGGTCGGTAGTCCTGTTATGTAAGCCAAATAATGACGTGATTTAGTGGTTTCTTGTGGCCTCGGTACTGAAGAGGAGGACACACTGGAGAGATCTGTTTCTGGGATGGGTTCTGCATGCACGTATGCATGCACGCGGTTCACTGACATTGCTCAATTTGACATTAGTAACACTGCGCGCTCTCAGACAAACCAGCACAAGGAGGGGACAAAGAGCTGACTTCATAGAAGGGAGTCTTTCGTGCATGGTTCCGCACAGACTCTGCTTCTAACCAAAGAAAGAATAGGCCACATACTTGCAATAAGAGCTTGATCTTTGCTCATTGGGGCCTTTCCACTGTTTGTATCGTACATCAATTACTAAGGTGACAATCTTGACATCTTTAATGACCGCCATAGTTGGCCTTTGTTTTGTAATACTGTTATCATTCACCTGGTCGCTCAAGTGAAAAGACACAGTGATAGTCTAGCCAGGTAATCTGTAACTACGAAGCAGTAATCGCAGTGTACATGCATGCCATACAAATGACACACCTGCCAATTTCACAGCTTTTTCTGCTGTGGTGGCTACATCATTCAGGTCATTTGCAACTGGCGGGCATACAAGGAAACCGCGGCTGACTTTGCCTGAACTGGGGATTGTAAAAGGGTCGGCTTTGTATGATGCAACATAGTGTTTCATAGTGTTTGCAAGAGCTAACAAAGAGAAGTTGGCCTGGTTTGTGTGTACGTGTGTGTATAACCTACTTTTTGTACATGTGCATGCAATAAATTTCATGTCAATGGTCCTCTGGTCAGTCGCCTTAGGAGGAAGTCATCTTACCTCTGACCTTTGCATTTCCCCAACCTTTTCTTCATATTATAGTTTTATCCTTTAACTTTCCCTGTGAGTTGAATGCCTTTTCCTCGGATGAACATGTGCAAAGGTTCCTATATTTGATTCTTTCAAGGCCAAGCCTTAATTTCCACCCTTCAGTGAGACTGGTGCGACTCATGGATGTCATAATTCTGAGAAACCAAAACGATAATTTCTCCACTGCAGTACGACTATAGGCTAGCAGTCCGTGTCAAAGTCCTCTTAGAGCTTGAAACAAGACAGTTATAAATGAGTAGAATTATTACTGCTGAGTAATGCAGGCGATTGACTGTTCAGTGGAGTGATCACGCACTGCAGAGCACTTTGAAATCTGACAGTACTTTGACATCACATTACTCGAGTGGAAGTTACAGTTCATTGCTTCACCCCTCTGAACTGTCAGACCTTTGAAAACCGCTATATTAAGCAGAGGCCATTACCATTTGTTTTAGCTATATTAAGATGACAAAATGTGTCACTGAACTAACACATGCAGCACAATGTGTTTTTCATTGTGAGGTCATCAATGTGATTGCGAACACTTCAGTTAAAACAACTGGAGTCAGTCATCATTTCCGAAAAAGATGGTTCATCACACACTCCCAATGTTCTACTTAAAAATGATGCATGGGACATTACATTTCGCATATTAATATTCTAAACACAAGCACAGTTGTCCTGTGGTTGTATTGTATTGACACTGGCGGATATTCTCGTTTCCTAATAGTCACTTTTGTGTTTTGCGTCTTCCAACATCAACAGCACACCAATGAAATGGGATGAAAGAAAGAGGGAGTGATGCTTTTAATAGTTGACCCTTTATTTAAACTCTGTGCGGCGGCGACATGTCTCATACTTGTCTCCTTGTCTTCTCTAGACTGTTAGTTTGAATTAATTAGTATTGTTATCACTACGATAATTTTCCTTTGACAAACACAGTCTTTGTGCTGTCAAGGCACGTGCATACAGCACAATGACTTGTGTGTTTTGTCAAAACAGTGGCGTTTCTTCAGCTTTGTTCGCAAGAAATTGCTGTGAGGGGAACTGGGCTGTACCGTTGTTTACTCATGCAACTTTGCTTTACAGATACTTCACACATTGCTGATAACTAACCCCAGACCAAATATCTTTTTTTTAAAGAACCATATACTTGTCAGACAGAAAATCGATAGAATCGACAGATAGAAAAGTTGGTTGACAGAACAGACAAGCACTGTCCATGGCTGTTTTTTTTTATCTAAATGACCTCCTTTCCTGTAAAACCTGTGCAGAGAAAAGACAAAAAATGTGACATTCACACTGAGATCACAACATAAAATCAATCACTGACCTTGACCCTTCTTCTTCTTTTTTTCCTTTTGGCTTTTCCCTTCAGGGGTCGCCACATCGAATCAGTGTCCTTCATCTGACCTTGACCCTCTACTCAGCAAATTTTCCAGTTTGGGATTTCAAATGTTAAATTCTCTTGTGGAAAAAAATCGTCAAAAAACATAACCTGCTAAAAAGTAACTACATGGGATATTTTCTAAAGACTTAAATAACATAGAGATGCTTCAGATTGAAAAACAAATATTATAGCATGGATGTACAATATAGGTTCATTTGGTTCAGAAAAACGCCTCGTCTCAGTGACACGTCTGTGGTATAATTCACAAATTGGGAAATAAATGCCATATTGACTGTTGAGACACCATGATTAAGTTGTGTGACCACTTCACAGGTGGCCATTAAAATCATTGACAAGACCCAGTTGGATGCGGTCAATCTTGAGAAGATCTACAGAGAAGTTCAGATCATGAAAATGCTGGACCATCCACATATCATCAAGCTTTACCAAGTAAGTTGCTCCATAATAAATAAATTCAATTATGCAAAACCTTTAAGTGGATATCGCTTTTTTGTGAATTTCTCGACTGGTTTGTGCTATAACCATTATTTTCCATTGATTCATTTATTCTTATGAACCTATTATTAAACAAAGAAATGCCGGATAAATAAAATTGTGTGAAATTTTACTCTTAATGGGGCTCACCACAAATACATTTATAGCAAAGGATGTTCCCAAACCTTTCATAACTTTTTTTAATCTTTATGCAATTTTGGAAAGTTTGGTATCATCGTAAAGCTCTCAAAACAGAGACTGACATTTGATATTATATATTTTGATTGATTCTAAAGTGAAGTCAGAAAAATTGTGCATGCAGAGCTTGCACAGAAAAATACAAATAAAATCCATGGCACAAGTAACAGAAATAAATAAAATAAATGTCCCCATGTCATGGCCCCAACCTGCAATCAGAGGAACAAATTAATGAAGAATGCCGTTTGTCACTGGTTGAGTCCAAGCCCCCAGAGACGACAAGTCGTTAAACCCAAGGGTGATGTCATCAGGCTTTCTAGTATTGTCATTTTTTTTCTTCATTATTCCATATTTTTTTCCTCAGAATTTAGCAATACCACATGTTCCACCTCCTCAGATTTTAAGTTGCTGCAACAACTTCGTTGAAAGCAAGAAGCTATAAAAAACTACTGTTTTGTGGAACATCCATTCCCCCAGCCCTTGTTCCCCCTCAAGTTAAACTTTGATTTGAATCTTCTCGTATGTATTTTGAAATATTCTTTTGAGATTTGTATTGTGCATTTGAAGTTAAACTGTCCAAAAATATAAAGCCATGAATTAAATATCTTTTAAAATAATTTGTATGAACAGCTTTGAGATAGTATTTGCCCCCTACCTGATTTATGTGTTCTTTGACCCTTCCTGATTTATCAATTAGAAGGTTTCCAGTTCATCAAGGAAATACCACACATAGTTTTTAAATGGCAATTTAATTTGATAAGGTGCCCCCCCAAAAAATCCCAAACTAGCTGTCTCAGCATGAAAAAAAAATCTCACAGCCTTTGAAATCACGAAGTAATTGTGACGAATGACACTTTTGGGAAAGCCGAGTTCAATTTCACTGGCAACACCCTCGCACCACATTTGATGAATCGATGAATCACATCAATCAAATCTGTCAGACAAAGTGAAGTCGGCTAGAAGATCTCAAGAAAAAAAAACGCATCAGCGGCACGTGTCTGTGCATTCTGCAGCATGTCATATTTCTTTCACGTGAGAACTGATCAATCCTGAAATCTGTCTGGGGGATTTTTGAAAGGATTTATTTCCTCACAAGCTGTAGCCAAAAATAGTCTCATTTCTAACTAGTTATCAAGTCATGCAAGTGCTTTCAGCCCCTTGCAACATCAGTCTTTATTTTTAATTGGGCTTTGCTAAAGGCACATTTTCCCCAGTGCTGAAAAAGATCTGCATCGTTTTTGGACATTTTTTCCAGATTTTGTGAAGTTTGTAATCGGGGTATGTAATGAGCCAAGTTTACCAAAATGTTGGACTGCACAGCAGATTACAAACAGCGCAATGAAAACATTCTGCGACAGTATTTCAGCGAGCAATTTGAATTACAAGAGGCGCCAATAATGGAAATATGGAACTTATTGTCTTTGACACTGTGATGAGATTCCCACTGTGTTTTTCCCAAGATGACGGCTCCTGTGCTTGGAATTCTCCCACAAATACTGTACTGGGAAGCTGTCTTTGTGCCGCAATTATTTTGCTTTTGGAGATACAGCACTTTGAGACATTACGGTGGTATCGGCCTCACCTTTTCCTCGATGGACCACTCTTGTACGACTGGGAGCCGACACAGACATAAATAGTTTTTACATTGGTTATACACAAACTGAAAAGTAGGTTTGTGACCACTGTCCATCAATCAAAAGTGAAATTAGGAATACATATGGAGGTGACAGCGTGTGTAATCTGCATTGTGCATTGGCCTGAAAAACAAATTCCTATCACCACATTTGAATGGATAAAATAAAAAAAATAGTTGCAGTCAACGGGGTGGTCTATCAGTCCAAGCCAGTATCCCGACTTGACACTGAACAAGAATGATCACAAATTCCGATCATTTTTATGTGAGCATTCCAGTAATAGGTCTCGGTTCTTAGATCAGTATTGGGGGAGGACCGAGTAACACACTTGAGACAAAGCTTCACATTGTTTTGCAGTGTGTGGCATTTTAACTATGAATCAATTGCACTTACTGCATCTTATGGCATGACACATTATGGGTGAAGAGTTATTTCCCTGCAAAGCGTGTCGTCATAACAAGGAGTCTGTTTACGGCAGGGACAGCTAATATCCTACAATTGGCGCTATGCGTTGTTAGGGAGGCTCAGTGTCACCCTTTGAACAGTAAAAACAGAAGGTTACCTTTCGTTTCGTGCTGCGCAAGACCTCTTTTAATGGTCGTCTGCAGACTGAAAGGGAAGAAAATTCTGTTTCTAAAAAAAGCAGCACAATCATTTTAAATATTTCAGTTCCCCCTTCCACGTTTACAATTATGGGCTTGAGGAGACAATGATTGAATGATATTTTTCTATTTCAAGAAAAAGCACAGAAAGCGGCATCACATTGAAAAAACAGAAGGTAATGTTGTTTCCTGGTAGTTTGATCAGATACTGCCTTCTTTCAATAATAACTTCGCAGATTTAAAATTTAAAGCCATTTTCAAGTTGATTTAAAAAAAAAAATCAAAATTTCCAATTGCCATTATGTGTAATACATAGCACCAACCTGCTCTTGGGAGTACAATCAGTAACATTGACATTACTGAACTAATTGTGTCCTCGTTGAAGTAAATAAAAACGTTAAATGTAAATACGGCACGACACTTCATGCCCTAATAATAGCCAAAAACCTGCCATTAAAGTTGATTGAAATATATTCTCTGCCTGATGAATAACCAGTTTCTAAATAGACCGACAAGAGATTCAACTCAAATGTGTTGTGAAACAATAATCCACTTCTTCCAAAAAAAATTCCTCACTCAATGAATTGGAAAGTGTAACAGATGGAAAATTGATCAGCAACAAAAAGAGTAGGATTTCGAGTGTGAATGTCTGGCTCACTGTGTCTGATTCAGCCTCCCCTCTCCAGATTTAATTCTGTTTGATCTCCTGAATGTTTCTGTTTCTAAATTGGGTCTCCTCCCACACAGCACCACATTGAGAGGAAGCACTGCGGTAGTTTTTCGAGTCTCATTCAGATATCTAGCTGTCCGCTTCATTTATTGTTTTCGTCATTCCTTGTGGATATGTTAATTCAGGAGTCTTGTCTTAGCATCAAAAACATATTTGTAAAGTCTAAGGTGTATGTTTCCATTAAAAACTGTCCTCTGGTCCTCTTAGGTGATGGAGACCAAGAACATGCTTTACCTGGTCACAGAATATGCCAAGAATGGGGAGATCTTCGGTGAGTTATCTTGTCAAACGCATTGTCAGCACAACCTTTGTGTCCCTCCCAGCTCAGTATCACCACATACTTTCCCTGTTGTGTGACTGTGGCATTTTAAACAAACAAACATCACCATTTTAGTCTGGACGCAACTCAGGGCCCTCGTACTGTTTCCGGACCTCCAGTCGTTATATGGTGAAATATGAGACCGAGGTCCTGATCACGTGAATGGAATAAACTTCTCACGGTTGCTTCGTGCAACGAGCATTTATTGGTGTTTTTCTTATTGCTTTTTTTCCGCACCCTTCTGCATGTCAACTTAGTTTATTGAAAATGAACTTTTCACAGCTGGAGACTGACATATGAGTGCTAATGCTTTTGTTCTTTTGCACATGCAGTACACAATAGTAATATAGAAATAAATAAAACCCCACCACCTGTTCAAACTGCATACACACTGACAACAAGATAATCGACAGTGTGACATCGGGGACATGCAATTTTAGTGGGTCGAGAAAAGTGAACAAAGGACACCCACACATTTTCTACAATCACTTGATTTTCTGAACTAGTAGGAATGTTCAGATGTTGTTATTAATAGTCTTTTACTACTTGGTAACACAACATCATCTTTAAACTATTTACTGCCAGACGATGTGCAAAAACATGTCCACTCCAGTGCCAGGGTTTTTGTCATTTTACATTCAAATTGCAGGACCCACATAATATTTAGTTTTAAGACTATATAAACATTCAGTACGGTATTAGAAACCTTAGACTCTCTTCTTACAACAGAAAAAATAGTTAATTCCTAAGTTATATGTGTCTGGAGTTGTCTGAACTTGAAATGGGGTCGGCTGTACAAAATACAATACAATAAATACATATTGATTTAGTACCTCTTTGAAGGTGTCAGATGTTTCGCTTCTTATCCAAGAAACTTCGTCAGCAAACTAAAGTCTTACTGGTAGTTTAGGCCCTATATATATATATATATATATATCTTCCTACTGTCCAGATATGGTGGTGCCGGACTCTGCTATGATAGGTCCCTGCTCTCAGGTTGGGGGAAGCAGAGGCCTACTCCCTGCAGCTGCTCCACTGATAGTTCCTATCGTTCTGACTAACGACTGGCCTGATTGCCCCACTTCGACCGGTATCACCTCATCAGTATTACTAATCATATGTTGCCTAAGCAGGCTATTGTATGAACGATCCAAATTGAACCTCACCCCACAAACCGGTTTAATGAAGGATTGCTCCACTGATAGTTCCTATCGTTCTGACTAACGACTGGCCTGATTGCCCCACTTCGACCGGTATCACCTCATCAGTATTACTAATCATATGTTGCCTAAGCAGGCTATTGTATGAACGATCCAAATTGAACCTCACCCCACCAAACCGGTTTAATGAAGGATTTAGTTGTTTTATGAAAATCGCTTCTTTTACTCCCCTTTCACACCATCTATGTTGTTTCGCTAAGATTTTAACCTCATTGTCGTCAAATGATTGATTTCTAGCTTTTAAGTGCATATGTACTGCCGATTTAGGCCCACTAGTATTATCCCTGCGATGTTGATAGTCTTTTTTTGAGAATTTGTTTAGTCTCCCCAATGTACTGCTCTTTACAATTTTCATTCTTACAATGTATTGAATAAACTACATTACTTTGGCAGCCTATCTTTTGGATGCACTAATTTTTGCCTTAAAGTGTTTATCGGTTTGAAATAAGTAGGAATTTTCTGTTGCCAAAGGACTCTTTGTAGTTTTCAGAAACTCCTGCAATGTAAGGTACTGCTACTCCTCTCCTTTTTGTATCTTCAGAATTTTTGGTTTCATTCCCTATTCTTTCTTTCTGACATTTGTTAAATGACCACTGAGGGTACCCACAGTTTGTGAGTGCTCTCCTGATATGTTTTGACTCCTTTTCTCTACCTTCAACACACTTGTTGGTATTAGTTTAGCCCTATGCTGGAGGGTTCTGATATCATTGACTGGTTCAATCGAATTATGAACTAAACTCAGACAATAAAGTGGTTGTTTATATTAAATGTTTGTATGGGGTCTTTTTCACAAAATCTAAGCCAGGAATTTGTTATTTTGAACAGAAGAACATGTCGTGAATTGCCTTCAACATTCTCCAGTCATTGAGTTTGTCACAACACGTGATCAAAATGCAATAGCTTCTAATATCTCAAGGCACTTTACACATAAGAATGTCAACAAGCGTCTTAGCACGAGAACACCAACAGAAAACACGGTGGTTAGTGTTGAGTGCACACAACTGCTGCTTCTCCAAAAGTAGCAACGTGTATTGTGAGAACAGTGACAAACAAAATGTTGCTGTCAGACAGAACCCTAAAACATCCAAACATGGTCAAATTATTTTTTTATTCCACAAATTTATACTAATCTATACTAATAAATATACCAATCGCATGCTCCCCATTTTATTCTGTAAATTATTATATTCTAACAAATCAACTAATCTGAGGTGCTGAAATTTTATTTATTTGTAGTACATGGACACGAACTGTGAACCGTGTATAATAATTCCACCAATTCTTGAATCCCTTGAGTCCGCAGAAGTCTCACACCATCATGACTCTGCAAAAGTCTCACTATTGTATCACTGTATCCTAATTTGGAAGTTTTATTAACACGCCTGAACATACTAGTTTGATTTTCAACACTTTTTTGAGGAGTAGGGGTAAATATTGATTGCTATAATGTTTTGTTGCAGAAGGAACAGCATCAGCCACAAATGCAAGTTTGTGTGCAGGTTTATTTTTGCTTTATGCTGTTTAGTCTATACCATCTACCCTTCCACTTCCACTCTTAGACCTTTGAAGCGAAATTTTGGAAAATGAGGCAACCACAGTCATTATCTTTGCGTTACGTTTTCTTTTGTCAAGCCTTAAAACATTTTTCTAGGTGTGTGGCCCATTCTGATCTGAAAAAAATACAAAAATGGCTGACATTATTTTGTACAAGTGAAGGGCACGGAAAAATCGATTAGATGAACTCATTATGAGAAGGTCACGATCCACATAATTTATTAACTTCACCTATTAGACTGTCTGAGAATGTATCAAACCTAAATCCAGACACAGTTGGCTTGAGAGGATTACTCAAGAGTCAACGTAATGGCTGTGTATGTGTCTGTGTGTGTATATGTGTGTATGGGTGTGCGTGTTTTTGAGGCCAGTGTTCCACTTGTGATGTTGACTCAGCAGCTGCCATTCCTGCACAGAGAGCGATGAAGCAGACAGCAAGAGAAGACAACCCCCCCCCCCCCCCCCCCAAATGGAATGCTGCAATAATGCCAAAAGACAGATATCCACATTGGCTTGTATGTCCAGATACAACTGCATCTCATTCTGACCGCGTCTCCCTGAAATAACCAATGACGGATGGTTATTTTGCATTGCACAGTCTGTACCAGTATATTTCCTCTTGGATTTTTGGTGGGAATTAGAAAGCCATCGTGTCCTGATTCCTCTGACCCCCTTGCTCTGATTGCACAATGGAATATTGTTATGCAAGAGCAAGTGTATATGTCATCATCGGTTGCAGCAGTGTCTGCTTTGATTCAGACAGGCAGATATAGACGGCATTGAAAGTGTTTTGACATTGGATTGTACAGTTATGCACCGTGAAACCAGAAAGGTCACACAAGTTTGTTTAAATCTCAAGACAAATGTCAGTTAAACACTTAAAGGACAACCGACGTCTCTGGACAAGTTGTGTCCATAATTTGTAAAATGGCTTCAAATGACTTCTACTGAGTGTATTTTACAAAGATTCCATCGCATATAGCTATATTTTACGTTTTAAGACTCGCGCTGAACATTCAGGAAGTTCAGGATTGAGTTGGTGACGAGTCCTCACGTTACGTCATGACAGGACCCCGCCCCTGACCGACAAAAAGACACACTGTAGCAGTCCTTCATCAAGTCAATGTATTTTGCTGTACTGTTTATCTGAAAACCTTGATGTTACATCCAAAAGCCGCCAGCAGAGGGAGTCCAAGCTCCATGAAAGGAATCTATCAGCCTGTGGAAATTCATTCCTCACTGGAGCTGGTCGCCATTTTTGGGTGCGACATTCCCCCCCCTGCCCGTTTGCCTCAAAATGACACAGAATAAATTCTTTAATCGATTGCAAACATGTATGCTTTCCTCTTCAGAACTATTTGAATCATATTGATAACTGGATGTCTAACAAGAAAGCATATTATCCGAATCTGAAGCCATTGTTTTTATTCTCCAGCAATGTAAAGACGTCTTGGCGTGACGTCACAAACTGGGGGCGGGACTTTCTGAAAATACCCAATTCGCAGCTCAATTTTTTGCACATTTTGGACACTAAGTCATTTTTATTGGTGTTTTGCATTTGAATAAAAATTTCATACTGCGTGTTTTGGGTATTTTAGATGCTATAAAACATTTTTCTGATGTCAGTTAAAAAACAAAAAAGTGACGTCGGTTGTCCTTTAAGAGCAATTATATTGAATGGGGAAAATATGCTCAGCGCGTGGATGTGAAATATATCTTTCGTGACAAGTCGTGGAACAATTTTTATATGCCCCATATGTGAAAGCTTAGCAAAATATCGCACAAACAGTTGGAGGTGGTTATGTTTTTGCTTTTCCGACGGGTGTGTGGACACCCTCTGTTCACAGGTGAACCGTGGTGTATGCTGCTCTTCAAGATATTTGAAAACCACTGGACAGATCAAACCTGGAAATTGGGTCAAATGCAAATATAGCAGCAGTCCAGTGAGTGGATGGATGTTTAATGAAAAAAGTAAGCAGAATAGAACAGATATGCATGTTGGGGACGTCTGCTTAAATTTGTTAAGGTGGTGGAGAAATGTAGGGCATGCATATTTAAGAAAGCACTACTGGCGTGATGAGGGGAGCGTTGAATCAGACAGAGAGCTCACTCACTCACACAGATCTCAGTTTGCCTGATAGGAAAGGAAGGAGACGTTGTTGCCTTCAAATAAATCCTATTTTTGATACTCCGCCCTATTTCCGTAAAGCAGCTCTTTTGTCCACTCTGTCATATCAGAGGGTCATTGGGATTGTTTGGACACCGGTGTCTTTTATGTTGACATGATTTAAAAAAATAATGAGAAATACTGTACAAAATGTTTTTCTTATATCTTGAAAGGTGAATCTGCATCTCATTCCATATTTCTGCAAAGACATAAACCTGTTTTTCATGATCGTATCTCTCTTATGTCTCTGTACACAAACAATTTCAAAAGACTGTTGCATAACCATATAGCACTACAGTGACAAATGTCAATTTGTTGAAAAAAAAAAGAAATACAGTAAAGTCTCGTTATATCGATATCGGTTATATCGATAGTACTGCTTATTACGATACTATTTCTATGAACGCAAGGAGAAAATGTACATGCCGCAGGATATCGGATATATCGATATTCCGGTTATATCGATATTTTTTCCGAGTCCCGAGAATATCCATATAACGAGACTTTACTGTATATATATATATATACAGTAAAGTCTCGTTATATCGATATCGGATATATCGATAGTCCCGGTTATATCGATACTATTTCTATGCACGCACGGAGAAAATTACATGCAAACAGGGTCGGATGTATCGATAGTCCCGGTTATATCGATATTTTTTCGGACTCCCTTGAATATCGATATAACGAGACTTTACTGTATATATATATATATATATATATATATATATATATATATATATATATATATATATATATATATATATATATATATATATACGAAAGTGTACGCTCAGTGGCAGGGTTCTAACAGCAGAGCAGACCCTCCAAGGCTGGAAACTGAAAGATACTGGAAAGGCATATGGGAGAAGGAGGTCACACATAACAGCACTGCACAATGGCTGGTGACTCTGAAAGAGGAGCACAGCAACCTCCCTGAACAGAATCCAGTTCCCATCACAGCGGCAGACATACAAGAAAGAGTTTCAGGTATGAAAAACTGGACGGCACCAGGCCCGTATATGGTCCACACCTACTGGCTAAAGAAACTCACAGCACTCACGAGCGCCTAGCAGCATATATGAACCAGTTGCTGATGGATGGGACTCACTCAGGATGGCTAACCGAAGGGCGAACAATCCTAATCATGAAGGATTCCTCAAAGGGTGCAGTTCCTTCCAACTATCGGCCAATAACCTGTCTTTCCACAACATGGAAGCTCATGTCAGGCCTCATTGCGGCTAAGATAAGTGGATACATGGATCAATACATGAGCAAAGCACAGAAAGGCATTGGTAGAGATACTAGAGGTGCCAAACATCAGCCGCACAAGACTGCAGATCCCGACATACCAACCTGTGCACAGCCTGGATTGATTACAAGATAGCATATGACTCAATGCCACACACATGGATCACTGAATGCTTAGAGTTGTATAAGGTCAACAGGACTCTGAGAGCCTTCGTTGCAAACTCGATGAGGATGTGGAAAACCACACTTGAAGCCAATGGTAAGCCACTAACACAAGTGTCCATCAAATGTGGCATATACCAAGGTGATGAACTCTCCCCACTGCTGTTCAGCCAAATAATCGCCAAGACAGGCTATGGATACTGCCTCAGAAATTGAGCTACAATCAGTCACCTCCTCTACATGGATGACATAAAGCTGTATGCTAAAAGCGAAAGGGACATAGTCTCCATGATCCACACAACCAGGATCTACAGCTGTGACATCGGGATGTCATTCGGGCTGAGGAAATGTAGTTGGATGGTGACTAAGAGGGGCAAGGTAGTCCACACTGAAGGGGTCTCACTCCCTGAAGGAACAATAGCAGACATTGAAAATGGCTACAAGTACCTCGGTATACCACAGGCCAATGGCAACCTCGAACTAGCAACAAGGAAAGCGGCTACGACCAAATACCTCCAGCGGGTGAGGCAAGTCCTAAGAAGCCAGTTCAATGTCAAGAACAAGACCTGGGCAATAAACAGCTATGCCCTGCCAGTGATCAGATACCCTGCAGGAATAATAAGGTTGCCAAAGGAAGAGATTCAGACCACGGATGTTAGGACCCGAAAACTCCTCACCATGCATGGAGGGTTCCATCCCATGTCCAGCACCCTGAGACTGTACATAAGCTGTAAGGAAGGAGGTCGGGGACTAGTGAGTGTGAGAGCCACTGTCCAGGATGAAACATCCAAGCTCAATGAATACATCAAAGAGAAGGCTCCAACGGATGATGTACTCAGAGAATGTCTCAGTCAATGGGGAACAGAGGATGAGGTGCTGGAAGAGGGACAATCATGGTAGGAAAAGCCCCTACACAGGATGTACCACCGAACCATAACTGAAGTGGCTGATCTCAAGAAGTCCTATCAGTGGCTAGAGAGGGCTGGCCTAAATGACAGCACAGAGGCACTCATCCTGGCTGCTCAAGAACAGGCCCTGAACACCACAGCCATAGAGGCACGGATATACCACACCAGGCAAGACCCAAGGTGTAGGTTGTGCAAAGAGGCACCTGAGACAATCCAACACATAACTGCAGAGTGTAAGATGCTGGCAAGGAAAGCCTATATGGAGCGCCATAACCAGGTGGCTGGCATAGTCTGCCGAAACATCTGTGCGGAGTATGGACTGGAAACCCCAAGGACAAAATGGGAAACACCTCCCAATGTAGTAGAGAATGACCGAGCAAAGATCCTGTGGGACTTCCAGATACTGACTGTCAAGATAGTAATGGCCAACCAACCAGATATCGTGGTCATAGAGGGCAAAGGAAAGCCGTTGTCGTTGATGTAGCGGTCCTGAGTGATGGAAACATCAGAAAGAAGGAACACGAGAAAATTGAGAAATACCAAGGGCTCAGAGAGTAGCTGGAGAGTGCCTGGAAGGTAAAGATGACAGTCGTGCCTGTGGTGGTGGGAGCACTCGGGGTAGTGACCCCCAAACTCGACGAGTGGCTGCAACAGATCCCGGGAACAACATCAGATATCTTGGTCCAGAAAAGCGGGAACAGCACGGATACTGCGCAGAACCCTCAAGCTTCCTAGCCTCTGCTAGAGGACCCGAGCTAAAACACACACACACACACACACACACACACACACACACACACACACACACACACACACACACACACACACACACACACACACAGTGGATAACAAAGGCTATGTTTGACCGATCACAAAGGAGCCATGAACAGGACTCATTGTGACATGATCAGCGAAATTCAAATTTACACGCTATACAAATTAGATTTCAAGGACGAATCTTATCTACATACTGACCAACATGGATGCATCATGGTTTGATCTGCGAAATGTCGGGACATTCCACATAGTTGCAAAATCAAAAATGTGTACATGCATATCTCATTTATTTGAAGTATAGACCAAATAGGTCAAAGCCGATAAATGACTAATCCTCGTGTACTGGAAAAAAAATCTCTTTTTTTTAAGACACTGATTGCATGGGAATGATCCAGAAAATCTCATCTGGAAGATCTTTCAGCAGCAGGCAGTCAAGTGATCACAGATTAGCTTTCAGACCAGTGAAAAGTTGAAAAACAAACAAACAGTCTGATGTTTGACCTCAGCTACCTCAAATGACTTGTATCAGTGTCATCAGAGTGGATCTTTTTTGGAGTAGTAAATTTGTTTGATGAGGTTTATTTGAAAATCGCACCGAGTGGCAACGGAACTGGCCTGTTTCAAGCAACTGACCTTTTACTCCCTGACATACCGTCTAAAATCAAAAGCAGTGTTTCTCAGACATTCAATAATATCTGAACGTGTTGGTGAAGTTATCAAATTCTCTTTGGGTGTGCACCCCTCTTCGTGTTGGCTTGAGGCGATAAATTAAAAGTCCTTTATTTCAATGATTCTAAGCACCTTGCACAGCAGTTAAAGTGGCAGCTGGGTCAGACATTCAAATTTAAAGCTTTTATTGAGTAAATCTTATCAATAAATCAGATGTAATATAAACCTAAAAGTATGTGGAATAATGTCAAGATTTAATAACGCAAGATGATGCCCATGAACCTGGGATGACTGTATAGACCAGGGGTCGGGAACCTTTTTGACTAAGAGAGCCATAAAAGTAAAATATTTAGAAATGTTTTTCAGTGAGAGCCACACGCACGCGCGCGCGCACATACAAACGCTCGCGTGCGCGCGCACACACACACGCGCGCACGGCCACTTTTCAACAAAAATATCAGAATGTATTATTTAAAATAACTTTGTCATAGTACTCACCGTTAACATGAATGGTTTTCCGTTCCTTGTGATTGGTAAAAATCCAGACAAACGATCGGAATGAAATTCAATTTGCCGGTCCAGAGGCGGAGTTACTGCTAGCTAGCCTGCACACGGCTCATAAACTTCCAGACTTGCTATCTGCAATCTACTTCTCGCAGAAGTATGTTGATGCTAACGTTAACATGGGGCTTGTTAAAATGTCACTGACATTCGACTGTTTCATCGATTGTATTGTTTCATTGCAAATTAAAATCAGAACATTTTCATTCACGCTGAAGTGCACTAGTTGGGCTCATTTAAAGGGCCGTTTACCTCTTTCAACATGACGGCCACTATCATCCAATCAAAATGGCGCTTTCGGTCATTCTAGGTCAGTGTCATCCAATTAAAATTGTGCTTTCCGCCAACTGCAGCCCCAACGGGAAATTAACGGCGAAAAAACGATAATATGTATTTAGTTTTATCAGCGAGCCATATGCAATCATCAAAAGAGCCATATATGGCTCGCGAACCATAGGTTCCCGACCCCTGGTATAGACTAATAGAGCTCTAAATTTACAGCAGTGAACTATCATCGCCAGGCTGGAATAGGATTTAGATACTCAAACATATGTAGGAGCAAATCTTTCATGAGAGGCTTTTTGTTAAATTGACATTGTTTTTTTTAACTTGTTGTTCGAGAGGATGCCCTGAGTACCAAGATGACTAGACACAATAACAATGCAAGTTTCAAAGCGTTGAAATATTTTTAAACAGATGTCGTCTCAAACGATTATCAAAATAAGAATTTAATTTAGAAACAGAGATTAGGGTGTTTGCCCTGTCTTCCACACCCGCTGACTTTCTACTGCTCTTTCCACTGCAGTGCGAACTGAAGTTAGGCCAAGCTTTAAGCCTGCAGTCTTCCCTGTAGGCATGCTGTTTGTCCCAACCAAACCTGAGCAGCTGTTAAGAGACTCAGTTCCTCAGCCAGCTCTTTGGCAATGCAGAGCCACTGTTGACCTGTTCCATAATACGCCCAAGATTCATGCTTGTTCTGTTGAGTTCTTCTCCCTGCCCAGCATTGTCTTTCGGATTACTCAAACTCTTTGATTTTGACTCGGTTTGGGTACTCATTGTCAATGTAACGGACCGGTGATTCGGAATGTCTTGTTCGGTTTGAGTTCACTATATGTATTGCTCAATTGGTAACAAAAGCTTTTTACAGTCAAGAGTAAAATCTCTGATTGGACATTTTGTAGGTTATTTGAAATATCCTGGGACAGTGTAAGATTCCCGATGTCGTTTGTCTCCCTATTTAGGTCATATACCAATGAGTTTGGAGTAAAGATTACGAACAGAAAAGACTGTGATATTGATATTAGCCGAGAATATCGTCAGGTTTACCAAATAGACATTTATTAAATTGAAAACAAGAGGCAGCCTAGCGGTCTTTTCATCTCGAGTGGAGAACTTTATTTGCATGATAAAAGTTCTCTCCACTATTTCCACAGCTCCTCTACTTATTTAGTTCACAGTGTATGTCTGTCTGAATTATTAAGTTATTATTCATTTACTTTGATAATATTTATTCATTATATTCCGTCGTTATGAGAATATGTATTTATGACATTCTTGTTGTGATGATTGACTGATTGTACAAAATAGTTACTTGCAAGGGGTCAGTTTAGGTGTGACCTCAAATGCACAACTTGACTGCAGAGTGCGAACCACAGACAAGGGATATTGACGTCAGACCTAAAGCTCACATGCACAAGAGAAGAGCGCGGAGACCGCGGATAAGGAATATTGATGGACAAGTGACTTTATCCTGAATGAACATGTATGAGATGATGCAAGTACACATTAGTAAATAAGTACACTGTGTTTTATCATACGCGGTGTACATTGTGTGTTATCAGATGTCTGTGAACCAAATAAGTAGTGGAGCTGTCAAAGGATTGGCAGAACTTGTATTCACGAAATAGAGTTCTCCTCACGAGATGAAAAAACTACAAAAGTGCCTCTTTCTTTCATTTATGCATAAATGTCTACTTGGTGAACCTGACAGTATCTGATAACACACAAACATCTGTCTACTATTGTGTCCTTGCACCACCTCACACATGCTCACCAAGGGTAAAGTCACCTGCCCATCAACATTCCCTATCCACGGTCTTCACGCTCCTCTCTCTCGCATGTGAGCTCTGGGATCTGACGTCAATGTCCCTTATCTGTGGTTCGCACTCTGCAGTCAAGTTGTCCATTTGAGGTCATACCCAATCTGGCCTCTTCCAAGTATCTCCATCTTGTATTGTTATGCATTGCAGGCAGTCAATCATCTAGAATATAGTGAATACATCCTATCACAGAAAAGGAATACTGGATAGTAAATACATATTATCACAGCAAATATAATAACTTCTAAAATAATTTTGACAAATATTAATTTAATACACAATTGAACAGTATATATATATATATATATATATATATATATATATATATATATATATATATATATATATATATATATATATGTGTGTGTGTGTGTGTGTGTGTGTGTGTGTGTGTGTGTGTGTGTGTGTGTGTGTGTGTGTGTGTGTGTGTGTGTGTGTGTGTGTGTGTGTGTGTGTGTGTGTCTCCCTACCGTGAGAAATGCTTGAACTATCCAAATGAGTGACACATAATTAGTCTAAAGCTGTGTTCATTTAGGACAATCGTATTGATGGAGACAAAAGGCACATCAGTAAAATACAGAGGGCAAAAGTGATAACTTCAAGAGTGGGCGTTTATCGAGTTGAACTTACCTCAAGTTTCAGTGAATCTGTATATCCGAGTGCTACCTTGATAACCAGAGATGGAATGAACACTTGACGCTGAGCGATCAACTTTGCTTTGATCATAATCCCAAAAGATCATGAAGGAATTATGTTTCTTCATCGACCTGTTCTCTTGGACCTCTTTGGCACATTCCTCTCTGTGGTGTTTCTTTTGATTAGCAGCTTTGTATGAAAATATAAGCGCTGCCCTGGTCACTGAATGGCGTCTTCTTTGGAATGTACCAGCTACCATCTAATCAATAGCCTTTTTTTCTGTGTACAGTGATACCTCTACTTACAAATGCCTCTTCATATGAACATTTCAGGTTACGAAACACCTCAAAATGTTGGCTCTTCGTTTAAAATGAGTTTTTGAGGTACGAATGATAAAAATAAAGGATGGCCAGTTACTAGCACCTCAGAGTTTCCTGAAAGCAACATACTTATAGCTGCTCTGCCATTGGATTTTACCCAGCATCATCCTGGCATCTCATTGGCTAAGATGTACTTCTAACAACTGTGTCCATGCTTGTAAATAGATGTGTTCAAATGGCCATTGTTTTTATTCTTTATTCTATTCTGTCATTAATTGTGCAACGATCTAATTTTAACGTGTATTTGTGACATTGTGATTCACTTTACAAAACATTTCTGGATGAATTTTGGTGGGCATGGAATAAATTAGGGCATTTACATGGAAGATGTATTTCTACTTACAAACTTTTCTTGTTAAGACATTTCTTCCAGAACCAATTTCATGAGTAGAGGTACAACTATATTTGTATGACAATATGTGTAATAACATGTTTTTTACATCGTGTGATGTATTTTATTTATTTTAAATGAACATGTCCTTCATTGATAATTTGACTGCGATTGACTTGTCAAACCTGTAGGATTTGTATCAGTTTAATATCATCAAACCGTTTAGAGCTGCTGGAATTTGGGATGTTGACTTCCTGGAACGAACCACCCCTCTGTCGGTTAGAATGCTCCAACGGAATAAATATCACCCATGACAACATTTCAGTTCATTGATGCCTTTACTTACTTTTACTTTACTCAGCTACTCCTCCAATGAAGTAAATACATTGTTTGCCTTCGTCTCACAGCTGTAGTATCCGTTCATTTATTCTGACAAAGTGTTACTGGATAAAAGAAAATGCTTCGACTGGACAAAGTATGCTGTGATTTAACACATCCATAAACGGGACTTGGCAGATTGCCTGCACGTCACAATAAATTAGACTAAAAACAGATCCAGCATCATAGAGTGACTTGGTCGGTCGAATACTTTGGTTTGTGTTTGTAATGCATGCAGTCATTGCTTATTACAATTCTCACAATTTATCTCTCTGTTTGCCTGCAGACTATCTGGCTAAGCACGGCCGACTGAGTGAGATGGAGGCCAGGAGGAAGTTCTGGCAGATCTTGT